>NW_010117417.1:0-21734 GCF_000699245.1 Pterocles gutturalis
ACCATTCTGTGATTCTATAATTCTATGATAAATAGGTGCTGCTTTTCAGTGCCTCTTCTGGGGATGGTAAGAGTAGTCAGAACTAAAGAAATTACATGTTAAGGAATAAAATGATGTTGACTGTGCAGATCTTCTTTGCATATTTTCTCTTCTTCAGTAGCAAGAAACAAAAATCAAGGAAATAAAATGTCTCCTACTGTGTTGCTCACCTGTTGCCTGTTGGTGTTGCTCTCCTGCCCTCTTCCTCATCTGCTTTAAATTAATTTCTGCAATGTGCCCCCCATAAAAGTTCTTATTAATTTCATAATGAACAAATTATGAAATGGCAAACACAGAGACATTTTGTTGAATTACAAGCAATAAGAACACAATGGAGAGAGGAGTAGGGAATAAAACCATTTTATCAATTATGAATATTCTAAGGAAAAAAGATCTGTTAGATGCTGAGAATCATATTATTTTTTTAATTTGTCTTTTCCTGGGAAAACTGCCATTCTAATTAATGAAAATTTTCCTTAGTGGTGGCTTTAGGATTTTGCTTGGTGTAACTAGAACACTGTCTAAGATGATAAATAGTAGTTGGGAAATGTGGCAGTATGTTAGTCATGAAGTAATACATAAGAAACAGTCTAATTTAGCAACACCCTCACTTTTATTCACCCACTTTGCATTTTACATATTTTGTTTACCTGGGAAAATGAAACCTAGCCATGTCTGCTGAGTCCTCATCTTTAAAGGTTCATACCTTTTATATATACATATTCCTATAGCAAATGGGTAATACTCTTCCCATTCAAATTTATTACTACCTAGTATAATTTTTAAAATCTGTTTCCTCACTTTTTATGGTAAGGAGTGTCTTCTGCTCGCATTTCAGTGACTGGATATCATACATTTCATCCCTGTGATTTTTGGTCATGATGGTTTATTGCTGCAGAAATACTGTGCTTCTGTGGTTATATAGGTTTTCTTAAAAAAAAAATCATGCGCAATTACTGAAATCAGTGTATTTTTATAGGGTAAGTGTTGCTTTGAAGTTAAGAGAGCTTATCAGAAACTAAAAGCAAGAAGCTGTTTTCCTCAGTTTTGCTCCTGCTTTATGTAGCAGTACAGTTCAGCCAAAGTGGAAGTGAATGTAAAGAGGATGGTTGTAACTGAAGGGTAGATTGCATACACTATGAAATTATTTTTCGAACAACTGCAGCCTTTTCCACTATAATATGTGGTAGTAGTAGTGTAGCTTTGAAATTAAGGATGGTGAAATTTATACACTGTATTAACCTTGCATAAAGGTTAGGAAGGAAAAAATTCTCCTTGTAAAATGTGTTCTTAATTTCAGCTGACTGAGGTATGCTGACTGAGGCTGCAGGAACAGGCTTTAGCCCAAGCAAGAGGGAGTGCAGGAGACTTTTGCTGAGTTCTGAATATTCCTGCATGTTGAGTGACTGTTGTGAGGTCTTGTCATCAGCTAACAGGGTGACCTTCATGCGATAGCTTGACTTTGGCCTTCTGTTTTCCCATCTGTTTAAATATAATGAGCTATGCCTTCTCCATACTTCCCTTGCAACCTCCATTTCTTCTTTTCTGTGGTACTTTTACATGATTGGTTTTAAAAAGCAATTTTTTTTACATATTTGATGTTTGTACATAATTAGGGATAAATTACATTTGCCTGTTTTACTGGCTAGAGTAGTGTTCTACTTTCTGGACAAGTGACTCTCAACAGATGTATTTTTATAAAGGTCCACTAGACTTGTGGAGAAGAATCTTCCAGATTGCAGAAAAAGGTTATTTCTTTTATTGCTTTCCTATTTCTGCAGAACTAAGGAAATATCAAGGAGAATATCTTAAAATTTTAGTAACCACTTTTATTAACACTATGAAAACAAATTTTTGGGGTTGTTTATGCTGTCAGGTAGCAGGACACTGAATAAATTACAAATTAAAAACTCTGGTTTCTCTTCTACATTTACTGTAAATTTAGAAGACTGAAGAAAGCATTTAAGTCATCCATACACCATACTACAGAACACTCTTTGTTTAAATTCAGTCTTTCAAGAGGGATTTGTGTCTTCTAAAAATCCACTAACAACACTGTTCTTGCATTTAATGTAAGTATTTGAGTAGACCAAAAGAAGACAGCCAGTTTTCAGTAGTTAACAGCAATTCCTACAGGGCAAGATACGAGGTTGTAGATGCCTTAAGATTTTGGGCTGGCAAATATGAGCAAGCATTAGGTTGAGCCCAGATTATTACCTTGATCTGAGATGACCTGTCAGTCTGATAAAATATTCTGCTTTGAATGTGCTGCTGTAATGTAAATGTCGTGGTTTGCAATGCTACTTCTGCCTGGAAAGTGCATGCTCCAAGCTCGGAAACAGTGATTTTATTACATGACTGCAACGGAAAAAGCAGGTTACTTGAAATCTTCTCTCCTTTCTGTTTTGTCTTGTACAATGTACGCTAGGAAAATACAAGACTTAACTTGATGGTCATTGTCTTTCTGTTTAAGAAAAAGGCAAAACAAGTAAGTTTAGAATTCATATTTAGATCTCTGAATTTTCAGAGTCTCACTGCCAAAGGCTTTCTTTGCATGCTTGCTTTCTGCACTAAAAGTGGTGAGCAAAAGCCCCGGCTCTGTTCCTCAGTGCCATTAGGCCCATGCATGTACCACTCACACAGAATGCAACTTAATGAGAAAAAATTGGCCTCGTAGTTCATAATATCTAATATTTTTTGTCTCCAGTGTATAATGCTTACTTTGTGTAGTCCATTGCATCTTTTGCAAGTTACTATAAAATTTACATATATTCAACAAAAATAAATAGAATAAGTTAAAATTTGAGAAAGCTTTCAGGTTTTTAGTGCAGCTCTTCTGTAATTCTGCAGAGTTAGTACGTACTGTCCCACTGAGGCTGGACATGAGCCAGCAGTGTGCGCTTGCAGCCCGGAAGGCCAACTATGTCCTGGGCTGTGATAAAAATGGGGTGGCCAGCAGGGAGAGGGAGGTGATTCTCCCCTTCTGCTCTGCTCTTGTGAGGCCCCATCTGGAGTACTGTGTCCAGGCCTGGGGCCCCCAGCACAAGAAAGAGATGGAGCTCTTGGAGCGGGTGCAGAGGAGGGCCACAAAGATGATCAGAGGCTGGAGCACCTCTCCTATGAAGAAAGGTTGAGGGAACTGGACTTGTTTAGCTTGGAGAAGAGAAGGCTCCGGGGAGACCTCATTGCGGCCTTCCAGTACTTGAAGGGAGCCTATAAACAGGAGGGGGAGCGACTGATTACAGGGGTTGATAGTGACAGGGCGAGGGGGGATGGTTTTAAACTAAGAGAGGGGAGATTCAGGTTGGATGTTAGGCAGAAATTTTTCCCTCAGAGGGTGGTGAGGCACTGGAACAGGTTGCCCAGAGAAGTTGTGGATGCCCCATCCCTGGAGGCATTCAAGGCCAGGCTGGATGGGGCCCTGGGCAGCCTGCTCTAGTGGTTGGCAACCCTGCCCAGAGCAGGGGGGGGTGAAACTAGATGGTCTTTAAGGTCCTTTTGAACCCAGGCCATTCTATGATTCTATGACTGAAAATCAGAATAGTAATTTCAGGTATGTGTGATTTGTCATTGACAAATATCAGTATAGCCAATTAGCTCTCTAGAGCTCTGATACTGTTTTAAAATGGCACAGACTCTATGCATTGGCATTTGGAAGTTTATATTCCATTGTCAAATGAAGTCTCAAATGAGGCAAAAAAATTCTTGTTAGGGTGTTGTGGTTTCTTTAATGTTCTTTAGTGTCAATGCAGAGAGAGGTTTTTCGCTGCTGGATGACTTGCTTCACTTTCCTGAATCATTCTAGAACCTATTTTCCAGATGTGTCTCTGCATTTGAAAACTGCAATAGGCACTGATCTTGTCTACAGGACTGGGAACCCCCATAGGTGAGAGAGGGAAAGGAGCCAGTGCTCTAGCCTGGAGTCTGTGGGTAGGCTGGTACTAGCACTTCTCACTGCTGGGTGCATTTTAGGTGGGTTTGTGTATGTGAGTGGAATTGTATGGGTTTCATGTGAACTGAGAATTTGCTAAGTTCCTTTCTAGTGTGTGAAATAATGATACTATGAAAAAATGTAAGAATTAAGGTATAGCTAGGAGTTGCCTTGCTGGATCGCTCTAGAGTCTCAACTGTAGAGTGATGCTCCTGATGTGACACTGACCAGTTGAAAAAGCTTCAGATGTTTAAGAGCTTGATTGTAGACATTTGCTTCTGATAGTCCATTTCGTAAACTGTTTAGTCTTGTATCATGATGAGTTCATTCTGAAGTCTCTCTTTGGTTTCAAATTTTTACATAGAATCCTTCAGGAAATTGGACCTGAGATGTAGTAATAACTTTGTGCCTGTCATACTGTTGAATTTATTCCTACCTGTGCTGAATGCAGTTATTAGCATGACCAATGTACAAGCTTTGGTGTGGACCATATGAATGATTAAGATTTCTCCTACAGATACTATCACTGGATCTTTAGTAACCCTGGAGAGAAGATTGAACTTCATTTCTAAATACTGGTCTAATTATCCCTACAGAGTAAATTGCATGGTATTTAGTTTGTCTACTTTGAAAGCCTAAGATCTGAGGCTGCTTTGCAGTGATTTGAAATCTGCGTTTCCAGGGAATTGAGTTATTTCAAACCAGATGTTTAACCACTAAATTGCATTTCTGTCTTGACTTCTCACCTAGATAGGAATATCCCTAATGACTATATTGAGATAAAAGGCAATTATTGTTATACAGCAGATAGATGCTATTTATATGATGCTATCTCACCAGTTATAATTAAAACCAGAAAAATATCTCAATTTTAGTCAATGAATGGTGTAGATGTCTAAAAAAAAAATCATTCAGTGTTTTCACAATGAGGATTTCTGAACCCCTACCTATACAACATGACATAAAATGTGTCGTAAGATGAAACTCAAGCAACAGTAGAGCAAGACTCACCTACTTCAGCTACTGAGCAAGTAATCTATGACATCAAGGGTGTAAATGTCCAACCATTTGTTAACATCAACATTGTTAACATCTAGATAGATATATGCTAGTAAAACAAAGATTAGTGGAATGACTGAAGGGAGTCTCCTGTCTTATTCACAGTTTTAAGTGTTGGGACGTATTTTGGGGCTATTGCTCACTGATTCTGGGATCAACTAGTAGAAACACAATGGATTTTTTTTTTCCTTTTAAAGTACACTGTAGAGAAATGGCAGCTGTTTTCCTCAAGGCTCACATGCTTCTAATCTATCCTTAAGAGGAAATCAATACGGCTTTCAATGCTGTCTCCTGTGTCAGGTGGAAGGGAACAAAAAGAAACAACTTGTTTCAAGAAACTAGGGATGTCGAGAAACTTCAGCAGGCTGTGGACCTGTCTTCTTTCTTATTAGGTGTACTGTTTTCAAAGAAGTGAGAAAAAAATCCCTTCTCAAAGGTACTTACCTCATCATTATCACTCACCTTCAGAATCTCTTTGCCTTCCTACCTGATCTTCAGTCAGCAACCTAGATAAACCAATAACTGAAACAATGCCCTCCTGTTTCCTGTAAGTTTTAAAACATTCTGAATTGTATGAATTTTATGTTATAGCCGAGAAGTCACAAAGCAGCCTCTCTTTTCCTGTATAGAAATAAAGCTCAAAGGTCTTCTGAGTTGTTAATAATAAAGCCCTAAAAATAGAAACCCCAGCTGTTTTAAAATATGAAAAGTAACTGATAGAATTTATAGCAATTGAGTAATCATTTGCAGCTCTGAAATAATTTTCTAACTCAACATTCCTGACCTAATAATGAATAGTGTTGTCATTTGCCCCTTAACTCTTCAGGTCAAATAAATTCTGAGATTTAGTCTTTCATTTTTTTTTTTAGAGGAATCTAGTCTCAGAGGCCCAGAACATTAAAATCTCAAACACTTGGTGGTGCTTCAGGAAAAACCTTGACATGCAATCTAATGAAAGGTAATTCTGCTTGTATATAGGCTCTGTTTTTCCTCTTCTGCATAAAAGCTCCAATTGCCTTTCTAAATGTCCTTCTAAAAGAAAAAAAAGTGGAAAGACAAGATAAGAAAGGAGAGGTGTAGGAGGGGAAATGAACTGGAAGTACACAATAGCTAATAAGAGCTATTCTGCAATGTTATGTCTTCTGTAAATTTTTTATAAAATCTCAGGAAGCCTTGAAGAGGCAAAGCTTTTATTGTTAAGGAGTTAATATACTGTTCAAGAGATCTTCATGTTTTGCTTTCCATCTGAAAAAAAATCTCGTTACAGCTTCTGAATGCACAT
Organism: Pterocles gutturalis; assembly: GCF_000699245.1. Lineage (NCBI taxonomy): Eukaryota > Metazoa > Chordata > Aves > Pterocliformes > Pteroclidae > Pterocles > Pterocles gutturalis. Next base: position 6,312 of record NW_010117417.1, read on the forward strand.
TTCACCGCTTTTTGGATGTCCAGCTTTTATCTAAGTATGGTGCTGTGACTTTCAGTGGAATGGTTGTTATTGGAAAGAACTGAAATCAGTCTGAGGTCCAGTTCTGAGAAAGAACAAGACTGAAACACCAAAGCAAAATACGGTACTTCATACTTTGTGTTATTAGATGGCTTAGTCTAGGAAGGCAGGACCTCACTGGGTAAGATTCATGAATGATTTTTCAGGTTTTCCTCACTGAACCACACAGTATCTAAATGAAGCATTCAGTCGTGCCTCCAGCATTAAAATGAGGTAGTAATGTTGTTGGTTATGGCTGATAAAACAAAGCAACAGCTCTGAAAAGATTTTTCTGCATCTGCAAGTTGTGTTATTTTTACCTCTTAACTTTATGTAAGGTGTTTGAAAACATGTTCAGATGTGTAATTGCTTCGTCTTTTCTGCAGGATGAGTTTTTAATTTAAAATTACGTACACATAAGGTTAAGTAACTTGGAAGGGGGTAATTTTGTTTCCAAATGTGTTTTTCCAAATACGTTCTTCCAAATGTATCTTAAATATTGTTGGGGAGGCACTCTTTATCAGAGAGTGTAGTGATAGGACAAGGGTAATGGATTTAAGCAGAAAGAGGGCAGATTTAGATTGGGTATTAGGAAGAAATTTTTCACTGTGAGGGTGGTGAGGCACTGGAACAGGTTGCCCAGGGAAGTTGTGGATGCCCCATCCCTGGAGGGGTTCAAGGCCAGGCTGGATGAGGCTTTGAGCAACCTGGGCTAGTAGAAGGTGTCCCTGCCCATGGCAGGGGTGTTGGAACTTAATTCTGTGATTATAAAATTCTGTGATTCACAGTCAGAAAAAAATGTTCCCTGTTTCCGGAGAACACTGCTCATGTGCTTTCCCAAGGCTGTGTGTGTGCCTACCAGGTAGCAGTGATTTTACAGGCCGGTTTCTGAGAATGTGTGACTTATCTTGCTTTTGGAAGGGGATTGAAAATCTATCATAGATGGACTAGTGCTTCAAAATTTTGATTCTGAAGGAGTGATTATGTAATTGAGTAAGAGCCCTTCATGATACCTTTCCTTATGAAGGAGATGCTTCTCAGAATTCTTACTGGGATATTAAATAAAAATCATCTGGTAAACAAGTAATGGTAACAGAATTAAAACAGAGACATGAGTTCTCCATGCTTTCAAAGTAATATTGAATTTCATATCAGAATTTGCTTTTCATAAATCCTTGTTTCACATGGCTTTTCTGGTGTACTAGGATTCTGTTACCTTGTGGTATTGCTTCATTGCATTGAGATTTGCTTTGAGGAGCCTCTGATTATGTGTCAGTGAGTTCATGAATTAGTAGCAATATTAGGACCACCTTGTAATTAACTGACAACATACAAAGGAGATTGTGCTGAGAATCCATATTGTCCGTTGAATTAGCAAAAATTTTCCAATGTGGTAGCTGAAGGAAGAACTGTGTGTGTTTCTTTCCATGTTGTAGCATATAAAGAAAAATATTTTTTTGCATTGCCTTTTTGAACGTATAAAAAACCAACAGCTAAATGCACAGAAAGATGAGGAAATAATTATATGACCAAAAAAAGAGGCCAAACCAAAAGACAAAAAAGCAAAGTTCTTTTTCAAGTAAAGATGTTGAAGTATAGCAGGGAAGAGGCTGGTGCATTTCCATTTGCAATAATATGTAAAGAAAATAAGATGGGAGGAGGGGAACATGATGATGAAGTAAAAAAGATGTGTTGGCAACAATAGAAGTGATCATCATGGCTCAAAAAAAGTCACAATAAATATAAAAGCATTGCATAAATGTTTGTTTTATATTGTCATGCGAATCACTTATTGACATGAAATCTCCCGCAGTTCTCTGCAACAGCAGAAAAACATTCCCAAAGAACATATTCAGATCCAAATTGTTTTTCATCCTTCAGGACAAGCTGCATGGTTTTCCCTGTTTTATGTCCCCACATCACAGAATGTACGCATTTAAAACCAGTTCAAGCTAATAAAACCAAATCCAAAAGACCCAATTTTAACTTGTGCCTCTTAGCTCAATAAAAGAAAATGTAAATTCAGTGTGTACATTTTTTAATCTCCTACTGAGTCTTACTAAAATAACTCTTTGACTGAAAATTATGACATTATGACCTTGCTTTCATTCTGAATGAAAACAAAACCAACAGTAGTTGACACATGAAAAACTACCGAGAAAAGTATTTAATATTTAAAATTTGTAATTTCTGAAAAATGACTTTGTGCTTCATTGGAGAGAGCTTTGTAACTTGAAATAAGACTGAGGTATTACAGTGTACTAGCTAGATTCTGCCTATGGTGATTTTTTAAAAAAAATCTTTTTGGTGTTTGCCCTTTCGTGATCTTTCAGTTACAGCACAGCTCTTGATACAGCACGGTGGCATTTCGCTGTGCTTGCTGGCATTGCGGTACCTTGTGTAGTGATTCTTCAGGTGGCTCCTGATCTGTCTGTTTTATTGTGCCAAGTTCTTTGAGAGGCCTCATATTTGCCTTAGTGATAATATTCAGGTGCTTTGACTGATTTGTAATTTGTCCTGAACAAATGCATCAGTTAATTTTCAGTTTGCTGTAGACAAGAGAAGGGTCGACTTTCAGTGGAAAATAGAGCCTACTAATCCTGTCAGCTGAGCAAAGGCAGTTTGTTTCCTGTTTTAGGAAGTAGGTCAGAGGTGTTCAAATTCTCAAAAGTGTTTTCTGACTGAATAACCTGTTTTCAGAAAGTGGGAACACCTACTACATATTGTTAGTCTCACAAAAATTCACTGCTTCCTCATGCATTTAGGTAATTGACTTCTGCTCATGTACTTTGAAAGTGTGGAAGTTGTCTAGAATACAGATGTATTTATAATGTGCCTGCAAGACGTATTGATATGCATTGTTACAACTCTGTGTGCCGTAATAAAGTCACTTAAAGATAATTATACTGAAAGCAAATGTTTTTATAATTTGTGTAAAAGAATATGTTGATAACTTCCATAAAATCTACTAAAGCTGAGTCATGTGAAAACCCGTTCTTGTTCTTTTATTCCCTATTTATGTAGTTCTCCATATATGATTGTCTCCTTTTCAGGGTTGAAAGGGGGGATTCACCAGACTAAGTGCAGATCTTAGTTTCTGAATCTTAGGCTCTTGAAAGAGTAGGTACTACTCTTGAATAAGCTTCACCTCATTTCTATGTACAAAAATAACTTAGTTGCATTGTTTCTGTTTCTCTCCCATGACATAAAAATAGTGTAGGATGACCAACTTATATGTGAGGATTGATACTGGAGATGTCTAAACTTAGGCAGGCTGAATTGCCCAAAGTTTCAAAATTTTTCCATGACTTGCCTTAACAAAGAAGGCTCGTCTCAGAGCCTAGAACAACTCTCTGATGGTGTAGAGACCCGTATGGGTGAGTTTTTCAGGTGATTGTTCGAGATGTGTGACTGTGACTGGAATTGGCTTGTGACCGATAGCCCATGGCTGGATTTTGTACAGACACAAGAGGAGGTCTTGTACATCTCCCATTAGTTTTGCAAAGTCATAATACTCTTTTGTTTGTGCAGTCTTTCTTGAATGCCTCCAGAGAATTTAGTACTAGATTTTTGTTTGCTTGTTTTAGGGAGCAGCAATTACTATGAACTCCAGGAAGTATTCCAAAATTTTACATACTCAAGCAAAAGTATTAACAGCAGCTACAGGACAAAAATGTGTACAGATTTTGTACAGTATGTTTCTTTTTATTGTCCCTTTCTGAAACAGTGAAAAAAAGATGTTTTAAAAGGTACAGAGTGAATTTGATCTTTTTATGAACTGGGATAGAACACAAAGAGGAATGCTTCTTTGCTAAGGTGACATTCATTAATCTTGTATGAGCAATAGGCACAAAATATTTGCTGCCTGAATTTCAAGCGAACATGAGGTCATTGATCAGTTCCTGATTCTCAGACTGCTGGCTGGGAATTTGATTACAAGATGTAATCTATCATTTTTTTTGTCAGTAAGCAAGCTAAAGAATTAACTGTCTTAAAGACTTTCGCCAGGTGATATCATAGTCATGAACAAAATATGCTATCCTACTAGCAATTTAATTGTAAATATGTTGACAGCACCTAATCTGTTGAATACCTGAAATGGTATTGATCTTATTATAAACAGAGTTATGCTATTTAAAATATAATGTCAGCTAATTAGTATTTTATCATTTATCTTTAGCAACAATCAATAGATTCAATTTATCTAATTATTTTTCAAAGCTATAATTTAGACTGAAATTGGAATCTCTTTAAACATTGTAGAGAAAACCTACTCTTACCTAGTTTTCTAATGTAAAAATCTGAATATTTTCTGTAAAATGTAATTACGGTCTCTTTTGTGTTCACAGACAGCATATTTAAAAGAACAAACAAACAAACAACATTTCCTGGTCTTTTTCTAGAGGAAAAATTTAAATTCTAATGCAATTAGATTAACACTTAAAAAGAGAACTGAAATTACATGTAATTATCACTATAATTTTCACATTGGTTCAGTAGAACAGAAGTTATGTAACTCTAAATCCAAAGGAGGGGAAGAATTGTGAGAATATGTATATTCATCACAGGATGAAATCTTAATGTGTATTTTTGGACACTGCTTTCTTATTGTTTGTTTGAGAGGTGCTAGACCAGGCTCTGAATGCCTTGGATTACTTTCAGCTGTGTTAGACCTGGGTTGCAATTGTTGGAATGTTTGTGATTGCTATTTCTAGTGAACAGTAGTAAAGAAAAGTGCTGCTATTCCAAGTGCTATACAAATAGTCAGATTAAGAGTAAGCAAAGTAGTACAGAAGGGTTACCTCATTACTTTAATGCTGTAGTCTTAAGTCTGTTAAACTTGACATGCAAGGGATTGAAAGGTTTTGCATTCAACAGATGAAGGGACACTCTTTGATCTCAGCTTGTTTTCTACACAGCATACCCATCACACGTTACTATCGTGCTAAAATTCCACTTGTCTTTTTCTTTGGGTTTCCTGTACCTCTGTTTCCTAGGCAGCAGGTAATTCAGATCAACCATTATCTCTGTAGTAGCATCCAATATTGTCATCTCTCACTCATTTTTTTTGTGTACGCACAAATACTGAGCTCTTTGTTATACCTCAGTTTATACCAGTCTGTCAACAGCTGGGAAAGCTGCAACTTTCGTGAATGTTCATGCTGCCTGGAGGAAATGGCTGTCTTCTTTAGCTGGCTGTTTTTCCCATCAGCCCACCTCCTAAAACTGATCTCCCAGTCAGTGCAGCTAAAAGAGGCAGAGAATACTTCCCCATCCTTTCTTATTGCTCCTTTTCTGTCAAACTGTGAAAGTTTTCTGAGGTAAATCACTGCTGACCCACTCTTTCCTTACATCCTGTCAAAAGCAGAAGAGTTTCCACTTTCTTCTACCTGCCAGCCTGGGGACAGTCTGATGGGAACCACTGGGATAAGGCCATTGTATTAGCCTACTGACAGTCCTGAATGAAGAAGGGAGAAATTGAGAGAATATCTCCCTGTGGCTGTTTTCCAGCTACCTGAGACAGGTAGTGAAGCTGGAACTGATGTTGGACATGGCAGTGTTACGAAAAATTTTGAGAGCTGCTGAGCAAAACGACTACTGATCAGTAAATGAGTTAATGATAGTTTTGAAATTTGTGGAGCTGACGATTCCCCCTAACTTCATGTAGAATCTTCAGGACATATGTCATAATTGGTATCATATCATACTGATATGATGTGCTGTTTGCAGATACCGTAACTAGTTCACAATGTTGGTGGTTTTTAAAAGCCTCTTGTTTTCAAAAAACACATTGTTACCTAATACTTTCTATTAAATGTAAGTTGAAGATGTCATCCTTTGGTTTCAGTGAAGAGCTTAAAAGATGATCTTTGGAAGCTTAAATGTGACAATTAAAAAAACCCCTGATGTTATTTGAAATCCTGCAATTATTTCAAGCCAATTGTATGATTTTAGAAGCTTTAAGTAATTATTATTGAATGCCAAAGGCTGCAAATGTTGAAATTAAAGAATGATTGATCTAGTGAATGAAAATGCGAATACACGTATGTGCTCCAGTCCTACTGAAGTATTTTGAATTTAGCTTCCGTGGGGACAAGATTTTCCTTGCTATATTCAATGTAACAGAATCAAGCTTTTAACTGATAAGAAAGTATTTCCAGGGGTGAGCAGTGGAGAGTTCTTTATAGCTTAAGTGCTCCTCATGGCGATGCTTTCCTTTCCTATTAATTATATTTTGAAATCAGGACTGCACTGTTGGCCTGTTGTCTGCTGATGTTGATAATGTTTGTATTTATATATTTTAGCCTTTGTAACAGTAATAAACCTATCAGTTTTATTTGTGAAGCTTCTAAATGGCATTTTTTGTTTCTAACTCAGGCCTTGAAAGAGTTGCCTATAATTTAAAAGCAAAACTCAGGCTCCTAGGAGCATTTTTCTTTAATCTAATTTTAAATAAGCCAATGGAAGGAAAGCATTTAAAGGTGTGCGTTATTCACCTGGCCATTACCGAAGTGTCATATTAGTAAATATTAACTATCAAAGTAAGGAGGTTTTTTATTAGCATTTTTAGCTGTTCTTACAAAATCCTGAATGTCATTTTTCTTATGATTATCTACTGGAAACTCATAATGGCTGTGGAACTTTTCATGCTACCATAAAGATATTGCTGATACTGTATTTCAGTCTGTACAGTACATTAGGCATGGTTATTTATGAAGACATTTCTACCAAAGTTACAGCATAGAAAAATACTTATTTTTGTCACAAATTGGATAATTTTGGAAATGAAAGCAAAAGAAGAATTTTATAACACTTCACTGTTCAAAAAATAAAATGATTCTTCTTCTATGCTTCTGTTATGTGGTACTTTATAACTATGAGCTAAACCTCTGAGCCTGCACTTGGAGATGATATTTCTGATGTAATAACTGCTACTTACTTATTGGTGAAGAAAGATCCCTGGCAAACTTATTTCCTACTCTATTTCTTCTCAAGGTAGAAAATTATGTTGTTACACTACCTCACAGATGGAGGTGCTCCAATTACAGACAGTAACTGAAACACAACTTTATGAAATTAATCTCAGTTCTGCATGCTGGGACCAATTATTTAAGCTCACAAACAACTTAAGAGGAAAAAATGGAGTGTTATGATGGGAAAGGCTTGCAAAATTGGGTTCTGTTCACTGGCAACTGGACTGAGACTTAACTGCATGTGAGCCATTGAATTGTAAATGAAGTCTTCTTATGTCTGTTACAGTAGACAAGAAATTGTCTACCGAGGAGGACTAACTTCTTTCTGTCTTCCATTCTTTTCCATCCTTCCATGTCAAAACAAGTAAACCAGCCAAATGTATTTTTGCTTCTTGAATGACCACTCTATTTGTCATTGATCAGGTACTCATAGGTCACGCTCAGGAAAGGGACTATGTTTCTGGTTGCTGGAGGTGAGATATGTCTTCCTTGACATTCTTTGATGTGATTCTTAGCAAACATGAGTTTGGACAAGCTGCTTAGTATCCATCTATGTCTCAGTTCCTTCAGCAGTTAAAAAGTAATGTTTGCTCATCACTGTGAACTTTTTGAAATTGGGAGAAAAAGCTCGCCATGTAAAAAAGTTCCCAGGACTCTGACGGTGGAGTAGGAGTCTGCAGAGGGGAAGAGCCAGGAGCGATTTTGGACTTTGAAAGATGGAGCTCTTCTCTGCTGATCTCACCATGCCTATTAGAAATACAATAGGATTAATGTGTCTGATACAGAACTGACAGAACTGTACATAAAATCTCACTTATTCATCTGATGATTTGCAATGTGAAAATCTAAGGTATTAAAGCATCAGGAATTTTTTAGTGCTACAGAAGGCTGTTATTCAGAGATTTGGATGCTGATTCACAAGCTCCTCAAAGATAATTTGGAAGATCTGGCAAATGCCCTTCCATTTGCCCATTCAGATGTAATCTGTCGGTATTTATAATCAGAGGCTCAGCTGTTTAACTGAGGACAAGAAAGGGAAAATAAAAGTGTATATCTACAGTACTGAGACATTTGAGACCTATTCTCATCCTCTAACAGAAAGTATAGGGGATAATAATAACAAAGAGGCTAGAGGGAGTGACAAAATATTTTGGAAGGACTAGGATTAAGATTACAATACCTTCACCTTGATCAAGCTTCAGTGGACCAATTACATGTGATTTCCCATATAGGGCTTCAATATAGGTATACACCATCAAGAAAGATGTTTCCTTTGTTAAGTTTTCTTCAATATCTTTCATAAGGTTAGCAAGACCTTTCCATGTGGTTTAACCTTCCTGCTGTGAAGCGTATCTAACACATCAGCTTCTTACAAATATTACCTCTTTGTGATTGTGGCATATTCGATATTGCTAAAAATGTTATACCCAACTGGAATGAACTGCCATTTCACAGGAAAATGGAAGATTTGCTTCTGATAACACTGGTACTTAATAGCCAATGTAGATGCTCACTGTGGAGTTTTGCCTCTGACCACGCTGCATCTGTCACTCCTGAATTGGCTAACGAGAGAGGTGAATGTCACAGATATGTTGAAACCAAGATCTTGGATTATTTAAAATTCAGTTCCTAACACAGAGAGACACGCGCATGGCAGAAAATCCTGTGAGGAAGGGATTTGGCTTAAGCTGACAATGTCTAAGCATTAAGACAGTTAAATTAGAATTTTTAAATTACCTAAGTGCCGATGTGTCCCTGCAGAGACGGCTCTGAGTCATGTGTGCCATGAGTGGGAAGTGGGAGGATGGCACTCGCGTGATGCAGTGTGTGGCACAGCTCAGGGCTAACGAATGCTTTCAAGCCCTCTAGCTTGCTGAAAGCAGTCTTCTCAAGAGTTAAAATAAAAAATCTGTCTATTCCTGAGCTGTGATTTTTCTCTTGTTCTGTGCTGAAGAAAGCTAACTCATCCTAGCCAGACCCAGGACAACCTTGTGCTGTGCTTTGAGTCTGCCTGCAGTAGGGAGAGACCTGGTGAGGTGGGAACAAATGGTAGTACTGGTGTGGAAAGGAAAAGAGAGAGAAAAGGAAGGGTCTGAGGAAAGAAATGCTTAGAAAAAGAATTCTTCAGGACTATCCAGTGTCCAGCTTTAACTTCATGTTTTAAAGGAGAAGCTGCAATACTAATAAATGAACGTTCAGCAATTGTTTGATGATCAGATAGATCATGGTTAACTTTCTTTAGTATTATCTTTATTAGGTAGTCTGTCATATATCTGCATCTTCGTGAGACACAATTCCTCGTTAAACAAAGACTATTTGTGTATATGTCATGTATTCTTTGTGTTCATTTTTCAGGAAGCAACCTTTCTTCTGTTTGTTTTGTGTCCTAGCTTAAAGTAGTCTAAGAAAATAATATCTGGAACTCCATAAACAGTTTGAATAATGTGAGCTTTGAAGGTGTTTAAGAGTTAAATTACAGAAATGATATATAAGCCTAAAATATATGATAACAGACACATGTCTTCCTTCTTCAGATGACCTCTAGTGCACGAGCTAATCCAAAATTAAAAGTGGGGGGGCAGGAGGTTCTGAGCTGCTCATCTGTGTATACCAGTCTTGAAATGAGATAAGTACCACAGTCAAAGATGCAAAAAAGGCAATGAGAAGACAGCTGTGTTTATCTCATTTACACACAAGGAAGAGAAAGTGTACTTCAGAGAAGGAAAATTTTCGGCTTTTATCCACTACATTTTGTCCAGCTGTGTAGGAATTTTACAATGGCTTAAGCTAGCAAATGTGAAGTCTCTCTAAAATTCTGCAGCTTCTCTCTCAATCATATTGTGCTATGAAGACTTTGGGTATAACTTGACATCAAAATATATGATATTTTAGTATTTATCATTTTTGCTGCCAGTATAGGCTTCCAATCAGATAATACTGCAGCAATAGAATGTCTTTCTTCAGTGCTGTGATATTGCATGTGACTCTGAGTTTTTGTGTAGGAAATGATTTGGGTTATTGCTTTATGATGAACTCAGAGTGCTTAGTACTTCCACAGCACAAAAGACAGTTTGTCTTTGCCTCAAGGCGCTTCTAGCCTGAAGGTTGGGTTCTAGGGAACCTTGTGTGGGGATGATCATCCCTTCTGTCAGATATCTGATGCTGATGTGACCTCTGGACTACATAGACTTTTTTTTTTATTTAACCTAACAAAACATCATTCCCACCAGCAAATGTATATATGCTAACCTGTTCCTAAAACACTGCAGCAGTATTTTTGCATATCTGTAGAAAATCTTTAGTATTCAAGTGCTTCTCTTAGTCGTGCTGAATTCCCAGAATACTAGGGCCAGAAGTTGTTAAGAACAAATGGTTCCCTCCGAGTACACTGGCTGTTCCCAGACAGGCCAGGAGCACAGGCAGGGAGCCCCCTGCAACCTGTTGCATCCCTTTCCTCAGGTACTGAGCATGCAGGTACTGATGGGAGTCTCAGAGGCCCAGTACTCTCATTTGTGTGTTTCTAGTCTCTTGGGAGCTTTCCAGAAGATCTGGAAGAAAAACTGATGTCATCAGGTTCACCTTTTACGTTTTGAGCAAATTTTAAGATAAAAAAATAATAAATGATTTTATGATCATTTAAATAAAAATAAAAAAAATATTTTAGTGGAAAGACTATTGACATGACTACTAAATAGAGGTTGATATGGAAAAAAAACCCTCCTGTGTACCCCCAAACCATAAACATTTGCATAGCCTTTAACGCCATAGTTCAGTTCTTTTTTGTTTTATCAGTCAGCAAAGTGCCAGGGTATTTATACAGCCCATACAGCTGTGATGCAATTTGTTAAGATGTCCACTATCATAGATGTTCCTTTCAATGTACAGTTTCCTGATCTGAAGCTACTTGCTCTCTGGAGGTGCCACTCACTGTCAGCTCCATCCCAGGAGTTTCCTGAAATTCACAGACTCATTCTGTCTTTCCACTGAACAGTCAAAGTCCTAAGGTCCTTTAGTAGGGACTAGAAAGAACAATTTACCAGCTGCTAAATAAATACTGAAGGGCCAGCCTGATTCTTGACTATGAAGAAAATATTTTGTGAATGAATGAATGATATATTCCCATGGAAGCTGACATGGCAGGGTTAAAACATCACTGAATCTCATCTTGTGAATAGATACTGTATTTCATACAAAGTATGTATTGCATAAATATGTAATGAATGGGGTTTATCTCTAATCTTGAAGCTGGTAACTGGTCACTGTGGAGAGGATAGGCTTGGAGCCAGCCGTCTCCAGCTCTGACTTGTTGATGCTGTGAGGCAGTGAAGCAGAAATGTGGCATTTGTTATAGCTACATATAGCCTTTGGATCAGTTCTGTGTCATACTAAATATTATCAGGATCATAAAATGCTGCTTTACTGTATAGAATGGGGAAAATAATCCCTTTATGAATATAATTTCTGTGTTATTAATGCATAACATCACTGATTTCTTCTGAGTAATGACAATTTAGGTCTTTTGCTGTTCTGCTGAGATGTCATGTATAATCCACATCCTTCCTGAGGAAGACTTTGAGTATTCTTCATTCTTCCTCCTATATTAGTTGTCTGTGTATGATCTTTCAGTGAGAAATAGCCTTAGGATCTTCACTTTCTAAAAGTGACTGCAGAACATTATGTGTCTAAATTATGAGGATCTCCATCAGGCTGTATCTTGCTAACAGCAGTCAGTGCTGTCTGGAAGGTTAAAGTCCCTGTTAAAGTTTGGATGGGAGCCAGAATGACTTCCACTACACGTTAGAGACAACCATCTAATAATATTGTGTAATGGTGTGAGCCACAATCATTCAACAGATGGCACCATGTGGTACAACATCATGCCATTCAGTTGCTGTTTCTTGAGTTCCTCCACATAATAATGTAGCAAAATATTACAAGTTGACAGAAAAAAAATATATATAGGATTCAAATGTTCTTATATGAGTAGATGAATAAGAGTCAGTTTTTCCCTGGTTATATTTGATTTGTCAGACTGTCAGTTTAGAAAGGTATTTGTAACACAAACAGAATGAAGTAGTATTATCTATACTACTGAAGCTGATGGAGCTATGCTGAAAACAGCAGGGGTCTGGCATGGGCATGGAAGAGAAGGCTTTTCCAAATTAACCATTGGAATTGCCTATGTAAGTGGTTATCTGTGAGGAAGATGAGTTTTGCTGAGAGAAGAAATGCTTAGAGTGATGAGGGAAGTCACAAGGGGGTGGAAAACAGGTACACGTTCAGACACAGAAGCCCTTCAGGTGTGGTTTCTCTGTAGCTGGTCCCTTAGGTATGTTTAGAATGTGTCATGCTACAGCACTGCTGCTACAATATTATGTATGACATCAGCGGTTTTTACTTTGTCATTTACACAGATTGACATTCCTCATGAGAGTAAAGTTACTGATATATTTTTTGATGTACGTTAAACCTTGCATGTGGTTTATGGGTTAGTGTATCCAAAAGGGGACTGAGATGAAGGGTTATGCAAAATGAAGTCATGGATTATACAGGCACAGGCAAATTAAACGTTTGAAAACATACGCTGATTGCCTTTATCAAAAAAATATCAGCACTTAAAAGACTTTCTGTAGTGCCTTTTTACTGCTCAGTAATTGTAGATACATATTATTGCATTAGGCAGATCTGAGTGGTAACTTTCCTCAGTGATGTTTTAGTAATTGAACAGAGCTCTAGAGAACACTGATACTGATGCCAGCCCTATATTGTGGTATAGTTTTAGGTTCATAGAATCTACCTAACAGGCACAAGTCTGCCCAGCTTCACAGAGAAGGAGGAAGATGTGTATTTCAGCAGATTTGCAATCTTTGAAAGGTCTATTCCACAAAAGCATGTTTTTATCATGTTTTGTTAAAGGGGTATTTTGGCTGTTGCTGATCATTCTTTGTCTCCCACAGCAAACAACAGGACAAGGTTATAATTTAGTTTGCGTGTTTTGATCAAGGCTACCTTCCAGAATAATTTTTTTCACCTCTGAAGGAGCTACTAAATCTCAGGTGCGCTTGCAAACGTTTCTCTAAATTGCTAGCAACTTGCTTTTGTGTCAGGGTGCATGAGGAAATCAGGAGGAAAACATGTCATCTCTTCACACAGAAGAACCTCTGAGGAGTAGCCTCTGCACCTGAAAGGTGCCTTGTATCTTTGCCTTTCCCCATTGCTGAAGGTTATACCTGTTGACAAAATTTAACCCACAATATTACAGCTGTTTGCACACAGAACCTAAAGGACTAAACTCATAATTTGTGTGGCATAGAAGTTTTTTTTTGTGCCATCACAGAAATTTGTGGGTCTGCACCTTAAACAGCATCAGGGGCATAGTCTGATGAAACAGGAAAATGGTGAAAAAGCAGATTGGAGTGTTGAAAAGAAGTAAAGGAGAGCAGCTCTTTATGCCAGTGGTGTTGTTGAGCCCTCTGCATCATCAAGTCAGGGTTTAAGGCAATCACTTTGGTTTCAATGGGAATGTAGCCTGGGGAACTTCACAACTTGCTGTGCATTGTTAGCGAGAGGCAATATTTGGTACAAGAAAAGAGATCCAAAACCATTTTTTTTTTTTTTACAAACTTAACAGTTTTTTAAGCTTTTCTGAGAATGTCCAGAGGCTTTTCTCTAAATAACACTGAGATTTATTGTAGTAGTAATAGTAGAAGAAAGTGCCCAATAAGGAATTTAGGATATGAATAAGAGGTAGATTTGCTTTCCTCTGCCAGCTGTCGGTCCAGAGTTCAGTGGCACATCTCCACTTGTTTTGAAGCACATTTTAAAACATATTTATGTTGTTCATTTGTTAACAGTCTGTGTGGCTGCAGTGTGTAATTTACAGTAATGTAGGCTGGGTTCTTCAGCTTTTTAGTACTGTTTTGTGCATATGAGGAATGTATTTGGATTTGAATAGCTTTTAGGTGATATTTAAGTGCTGATTTAAAGCAGAGTATGCTTTGTCTATCTTTAACCATCCCAAGTTTAACAGTAAGACTCAGTCTTGAAGCAACCTTTGTGATCAGTTATGGTGTGATGAATCACTCTCCTATTTCTCTCCACTGTCTTCAATATCTTCCTTAGATATCTCCTGTAGCTTTTTGATCAAGATGGTCATCCAGTGTTACTTCTAGAGTCAATGAATTAATCAACTTGATCCTAAATCCTAATTCTTAGACAGCTAAAACAAAATTGAATAAATACTCACTTTCATTATGTAAACTTATGTTGGGAAGTAATTTTTGCTTATGTCAGAGACATCTTTCTGGTTTTTAGCTTCTGTTGATTATCATGGTAGCAATACTTGAAGTTTGAGATAAGAAGTTATAAATTAGGAAGATGAATGAACAATCAAAGCAATTAAGTATCTAAAATTTATTTACCTTTTTTTTTAACTGATACATAGCATTTACTTCTTAGGTGGTTTGTGTCTTAGAGTCTCTGTCAAAGCATTCCAAAAGGTACCATGCATTTATGTAAATAAAACATATTCAGTCATATATTTTTAATGGGAAATCTCAAATGGAAAAAAAGTATTGTTGTGCAGATTTCTTTTTATTTTGTACTTTAGGGGGACAAAAGCTATCTATATCAGTATATAAAGCTTGAGGTTGTATGGTACCATACTCCCATCTTTTCCTTTCCCTTTCTTGCTAGTCCACTTGAATTCAATAAGTAGAATATTTCTGTTGAGGAAACAGGAACTGTGGTAACATTTCTATGGACTCATTAATATTTACATCTTGCTATGGAATGCCTCTCCATATAGTGAGAAGGCCACAGATAGGTATATAAGTAGCTTCTTGGGGAGCATTCATTACCAGTTCCCCTCTGTACCAATGAAATAAATTAATTTAATTTGAGGCTTGTCCCTCTTGATCAAGGTATCACAGATTGTGCTTTTGGCTTTAGAGTGTTTTGGTGTTGGTCAAATCAGCAGCTGTCGCGTGTACCTGGTGAGTGATGCCATTATACTGAGTGTACCTGCAGCAGCCGCAGCAATCCTGAAAACAAACTGTCTCCCGTTTCTGCAGTCACCTTAAAATGGGAGGCTTGAAACAAGTTCACATAGAATTATAAGTTTATCTCCATATATAGATTCCTAGAACTCTTCCAGTTCTCTGTGCGAAGGCACTTTCATTCTGCTTCTGCTGGGGAGTAGCATCAACCATAAATTTCAAGGGTTTTTTAATGTGGTTTTGCTGAGTTTCATCTGCGCTGTTTTTCTCTTTCCATGGAAGGGAAGATCTAGTCCTATTTAAATATTATCAAGATAATCCACAGAGGATTGTTTTTTTCCCCTCACATTCAAAATGTCTGTTCTAGTGAGACCCTTTTTCTCCCACTAGCATGT
>NW_010117417.1:21744-31890 GCF_000699245.1 Pterocles gutturalis
ATTAGTTCAAATTATGTTGCTGTTTTCTGGACAGCCTCTCTAAAGGAGTCATAGCTATTCATTTGTATAACACGGTAATAATGTTTGCAGATCTTGTAAATAATAGAATAAAAAAAATAACACAGTTTTAGCTCATGAACATAAAAAAATCATGTTCATTTAAGGCCTGACTTCAGCAATTGTGTCAACACATGTTTGGAGTAATAATAACCATTTAATGATTTGAAATGGCTTCTGTGTTGAAAAACAACATACAGACATTTATTTATTTGCCAGTTTCTGAAAAGAAATGCTTTGTTTTCTGAATCTTTTGATACTTGGTGTTGTCATTTGAACATGCAAAGAAAAATTCTGGCTAAGAGATGACAATTAAAACATTATGGAAAGCTGCAGTACAACTTGAAACTCTTCCAGAATTCGATCTATGTTAGCAATTTAAGAGTGACTATTCATTGGGCAGCAAAAATACAGATTGATCTACTATTGTACAGAGTAAAACAATTCACATTGGATTTAAAGAGGCATTTAAAACAGAAAAAACTCTGTAAAGTCGTTTGTACATTGCAGTTTTCAGTGCAGACACTAATTCATGTGATGACTCAAGCTCATAGTCACAGATGTCTGACTGAGCAAAATTGCCCTTGTACCCCTTTGAACTTCGTTTTAACTTTTAGTCAGAAGACTGTTATTGAAGAAGAGACTCTTCTCAATATCAGTTGCAGCAAACATACTTCATGGTTGGATTCAGCAGGGATCCTTGAATGACTAACCGGTAAACATTTTTATTAGTAATATGTTCCATCTGTTTAATGTTCAGCTTGATCTAGTACCAGTTGGTAGTAAAGCTGTTGAGGTTCTTACTGAGCTTTTACTGGCATAGAAAAAAGAAGTAGAAACATCTTTAACAGCCTCCCTTTCAGACAGGTAACTCTGACAGGAGGCCCAGAAGCCCATCACACTATAAAAAATAAATTATCTCAATACTTGATGGTACGTGGCCAAAACCCCTGAATTAATGTTTTTCCTTAATCTTTCGAATTAGGGAGAGGAACTTTTTCATTCCCAGGGAATTAACCTCCTGACATTCTTTTGTGGTAGCTGTAGCCAAAACCCGTGAATATGTTGTGGTACTCAAATAATATATGCTTGCTTAAAATTAAAAATAACACATATTAAAAATATAAATTACTAAAAGCTTTGTTCATTTTAAGTATATTCCTCTTCTGCTTTTTCATATGTATTCATAAATTGGTTCCATGTGATTAACATGTATGTTGTAGTTGCCATATATTTAATTAATTTATTTTAAAGAAAGTAACTGGCACTGCAGAGTGGGAAAAAAAGCATCTCGCCCTAGTATCTTTTGAAAACTATTAAAGCTACCCTCATTTCCTGTGCACAATCCCTTTAACGTTGGGCTGCTTGTTGTTTCTTGTCCACTGGATAAAGGACAGCTTCCAGTGTGATAGTTCTGCCTTTGCTGCAGGTGCATCGTTGCTTAGTTCAGTCTTTTTGCAGAAATTGTGCTTTCCACTTGAGTAGGTAATGCACTCTTATTTTATGTATCTCTTCTCTTCAAAATAGTGTTTCTGGAGGCAATTGTTTAATCAGTAAAGGTAATAGCTGTTAAATGTGTAGCGTAATTGTTACAAATTATACCCTTTCCATGTACAGAAAATAATATTAAATATTGTTGTCCTAATAGTTAGTGCAGATAGTAGCTAAGCATTTGTCCATTTGAGTAGTTTTTATTCTTCTTTCTTTCCAGATGCACAATGAAGACATTATGTTCTAGTTATTTTAGTGCAGCAGTCCAACAGGTTGTACTTTTTCTGAGGAAACATCATATACCTCAGCACTTCTGTTTCAGATTATTTACTATCTGAAGAAAATTCACATTAAAAAATGCATACTTAAAATAATACTATAATAAATACATCTTGAGGTGCCTTCACTTGGCATGTCTGCAGCAGTTCCTGGAAAACATTTGTGTGGATATTAGAGAGCCCCCACATCCTGCTAACTGTTCTAGAAAGTGTAATTAAAAGATCACGTTTTCAGCACTGACAGCCTTATTTCAAAATGGGAGAGAAGGAAAAAGCAAAGTGCAGCGATGGGGTCATGCAGTTTATTTGGTTCCTGCTTATTATTGCTGTTCATATTCTGATTTAATACTGCTGCTGTTCAGGTACTCTGGAACTTACTCTATTAAAGATAAAATTTCTGCTAGAGGGTCACTATTTACTAACATTTAAACTATTGACAAAGCTATCAGTGGCATTTTGTGAAATAAGATGAAATTTTTACTAATAAGGCATTTGACCTAACATTTTTTTTTTCTGGTGACTTAAATGCTAATGATTATGTTGTTTGGACAGATCAAAATGTTCATACAACACATTTTGAATTTGAATGGTGGCTTAAATTGTATCACTTTCTACAAAATGGCACAATGATGAAACCACGTATTCTTTCTAATGAACAGATCGATGATACATGAGTTTTACTGCAGTAATTGATATGACTGTTTATAAGTTGAATGCTGATTATAAGTTGGTTCAAATCATGGCCTTTGTTGCCTTCTGAGCTGTACTGGAAATGGGATTAAATATTTACTGTATAGTAGAAGAAGGGTTGTGTATAATGGGAAGAGTTTGTCTATGATTTTTTCCCCCTGCTTTTGTGAGCCTCAGTGAGTAGAAATCCCTAAATCATCAAACAAAAGGGATGGCCGTGTAGTGTTGGTTCAGAGATCTAATGTCTAGGGAGGAACACAGAACTGGGAAACCATCTACACATGCTTTTCTGATGTTCTGACAGTCTTCAGCTATTTTTGCTGAGGACTTCCTGAGCCAAATATACCATTTTTGAATTTAGTAGCCTTTGACAGAATTCTCCTACTATATCCATTTCTGTTAGGATTAGTTAAGATTTAATCAACCTCCTTCCTGCTATCCCATTTTTAATAAAACTAGGGAGAGCAGAACATGTGTGTTGTCATGAGAAAACTTGTGCAGATAGAAGAGGGATTTGATTTCTCTGTCTCTGCAAATTGAGATCTTATCTGCTAAGAAGTGTATTTGTCTATGCTTGGTGTTTTAATGTAAATATGTACAGGAGAATAACAGATGTTATATTGCTTCAAAGTTTCTCTCATGGTCATTGAAGAATAAGGTGATTTAATTAAAGGGAATTTTATGAGAATCCATGACATAAACATACTCCTATAAACTGACTAGAGTTACAGCTCTGTATATTACTTGTATTATTTTCTGCTAACTAAGAAGAATAATTGAGCTGGGGTATTAAAACTGTTTTTTAGTTATCTTACTGTTTGGCCCTCAAATTAGAAAATTTTATGAAGAAGAAAAAAAATTACTTCATCTGCAGAAATCTGAGTCAGAGCACAGCTATGTTATGCAAATCTTAACAGTAAAAATAGCTCTGAATGCAGGGCTTGTTTTCACTAGCAACGGGGTAAAATGGATAGTGGGTGTCTCTAATCAGCACGTTTCTACTGCAGTTTAGAAGGTTAAATATAAAACATTCATAGCAGAAAATGCCTTTTCCCCTTATATTGAAATACAATTTAAAAGTTTAAGGCAAAAAGGGACCATTTGTTCATATATGTGTGTGTGTGTGTATGCATATATAGGTGTGCATGTATCTATCTAATGGTAGATCGTTAAACCTTGCCCACCTGTCCATGAATTAATTCAAATTTTATTTCAGCTTAAGTCCTTAGGACAGATTATACTGAATGCCATATGGGAAAACAGACAGGAGCAAGGTAGCTAATGTGAAATACCCTAAAACTGCTGAGGAGACATGAGTTCATAGGTCCGAGTAATCCTAGCAGCTAGCTAAAAGAGTTGAGCTCCCGTTCTCTTTATCCATCCCATCCATCCAGCTCTCCTAATTAGATGCAAGAAACAATTTCTTCCCAAAGTCAGCTCTGGTGATCCATCTCATTACAAGTGTGAGAACAAGACACAACAGCCAGTGCAACTAAGAAAAAATATTCTCTTTCTCTCCTTAAAGAAATGATCTGTCTGTCCTGCCTGGGGCGTGCCCTGAGGGAATTTTCATTATCACTCTTGCTGGCAACAATTTGTAGGTCTGATTCTCAGGTGTTACTGAACCTTCTGAATCCTTGCTCATTTGAATGGTCTTTTGTTTGTTCAAGTGGACTCAAAAGACCGTAGTTAGCAGTATAAGGTGGTAGTCCACTAGTGAAAAGGCAAAAATACTTCTGATCAGTCATTTGCTGGGCTTGATTTGCAAATCAGTGATTAGCTCTTTCCGATGGAACTTTACTTTGTGTCGCTTATAAAATGTGTTTACTTCTGTAAGACAGGCAGCCTGGCACTTCAATAATTACAGCCTACAGAGCTTACTTCATACCAGCGCTATGAACATTATATTCTGATAGCTGTGTTACTTCTAGATGCTAGGCTGCTCCACCACTTTCCTACTTGCTGAAACACTGTGGGAGGATGTACTTTGTGAGGTATTTTGAAAAGGGAAAATTTAGATCAGGGTGAAAAAGCATGGATTTTTCTTCCAGTTACAAGAAAAATGTAAGCTTTTCATGTACACACTGAGTGCCTGATCACTCTGACACTCCTAAACAGTGTTTGTTTAAAAAAACAAACAAACCTGTTGTGAATTTAGCATGGGGGTTAGATGTCTCAAACAGTGTTGTTGGTTGCTGGCCGGGTGGCTATAGGAGTCTCCATTGCAGGGGTCCTTGCCAGGGTGTCTCCAGCTGATTTGAGAAGGAGACTCACCAAACTGCTCTGCTGAATGCCTGTAATCTGTTTGTCCCGTGGTCCTATGTGACCACTTCAGTATATAGAACATTCATTGCTATTGATTATCTTCAGCTACGTACAGAAGATCTCTTAACTGTGGACAAAAGGCTGTCTGACGTGACTGCTTTTGCATCTGCAGGAATGGCTTCTACTGACTATTTTAAAGTACCTATGCACAGCTTGACCAGTTTTGCAGTGGGACCTGCCTGGGGAGCATCTGGAATAGCCAGATCCCCCACACAAGATGTTAATCTACACATTGCTATGTCCAAATTGGTCTATACATGGTAGGAGCTGTTCAGGGTGTGCCCGAAATTTTCACCTGGAGACTCCTGCACCAATTACTCATATATATTGCTGTGAAGGAGGCCACGAGCTCAGTCAGTCACCCTGGCTAGGTTGGTATGATGTTTCGAATGTGTCGGTTGTCTCATCTAGCTGGGGGTTTCCTGGACCACTAGGGAATTTCTGACTTAAATGTATGGGTGTGCAGACAGGCAACAGCCCTTAAATCCACCTATGCAATTATAACTATAGGACAAATTTGGATTTCATATTAGTAACTTAAGTTTCAGAGCTTTTGCCACATTGTACGATACATACTGAAATCTGCAAATCACCTAGAATTAAACCAGTTGCTTGGGTGGAAGTGGTTGGAATGTAGGTTTAATGTTATAACGTTTTTGCGACTTTGTTATGCTCCAGACACGCAGCCTAGGGAGGAGTTGCATTTCTGTCTGTGTAAACAGGCTTGTCAAGCTTCTGTGACCCCTGAAATTTTGGAAGTGGAATAGACGGATACAATAAAGGACTGTTGGTTGCTGTCATACTCATCCATTTGCAGAGAAAATTATTGGTTTTGATGGTCACATCTATAAAAAAAGGCTGATTGTGCTTAGAAGGCCACTGTTCAGTATTTGCAGTAATAGTTAATAGTACTGTGTGTTTCTGTGCTTAGAGCTAAGGGTCGTTCATTGAACAATGATGAGTCTGTCTGGTCCAACTCACTGAGGACTCTACTCTTCATGAAGTCCTTGTACTCCCAAGGACAATTCTGGCTGATTTACTGACAGAAGAGCCAGGCATGATCTCATTGCCTCTTTCACATCTGAAGTATTTCACATCTTCAGTATTGCATGTTATTCTGTATCCTCACCAAAATGTCTTATGTTTATTTACTAGGTGGGGAGAGCTAGGATTTTACGAAGTTTCCTTTGGTCATCATAGAGGCTGACCAAATGCTTGATTGACAGATCAAATTCTCTGCTAGATAGGCTGGTTGTTTTCTCTCTCCTACCTTTCTCACTGACATCTTTTTATTGAGGTCACTAATGGGAGAAAACTCAAACTGATAGGAGGAAGCCAGAAAGTTATCCTACAGATATTATGAATTATATAGGAAGAGTAACCTCTACAGTATAAATAATTTCTCACTCAGTTTCCAGGTGATATATTTGTTTAGATATGAATGAAAAAAGAAAAAGAACATTTTCTATATCAGTTCTTTTTAAAAAAAAAATTGTTATAAATGTGTATACTGCCCATAGCAGTATAAACCCTGTAGCATATCTAAAATTACAATTAGAATTAATATACAACTAAAAGAGTTTATGTTTATATTCGTAAGATGTTAATGGACTGATTATTATTTAACAAGTGCATCCATTAAATTAAACAATAAGCTGATACTCTTCATGAAAGTGACTTTTTTGTTCTTTCAAATTTTGTGCAGTTTTAATTCCCTAGCTCTAACAACTAGCATAATTCCATGGAAGTCTTTGTGCTTTGACAGTAAATACATGTAGTGAGGTTTCTGGTAGAAAAGCTTGTGGAATGAAAATCCTACATAAATTTTTCATTAGCACCCTGCCATTAAATCTCTCTCAAAAGTTCACAGACAATGTGGGGCTTATAAACATGATTTGAGAATATTCATCTTAATGTCAGTGACATTTTCAGGAAGAAGTAGGCTGAAGTTGGAAGTACTTACTAACATAAGGCTGAGGAGTACAGTGATTAGCACGCTATCTTCGTATTTATGGAAAATGAAATGGATTTTTCCACATGGTTTGTTAGGGGCTTTCTGTTCCTCTTCATATCAGAGTGGAACAATGTAGGGACTGGAAGTCATTAAGGTACAGGAATAGGAACCAAATAAGTATCTCAGATCATGATTAATAACATTTGTGTTGTGATAACTATCTTCTTTTCTCCTTTTTCTCACTTTTCTCCTCCTCTTTTCTTGCAAAGCAAAGAAGCAGACAACCCCCACTCCCCAAACCAGCAGCATCTGCATTTTAATTTGAACTCACAATAGGACACAGATAATGCTGTTTAAGTTCAGTTGTAATCCATATGGAGTTGGCTCTGGTGTGTAGCTTTTTTGCTAATGACACCGAAATAATTATTACACAGTGACCTTTAAAGAAGAAAGCTGGGGTTTTTTTTTCATCCTATCATTGATGTTTATCTATATTTAACCAGTCTGAGTACTCTCAGGCTAAATTTTCTCTGTCCTATTATGTTAAATACAAGATAATTACTGTTTGATGTATTGAGACGGTGGAAGAAAGAATGTGTGGGATTAACTTCAGTATATGTGTTTTATTTCTCTATGGTTGGTTGGTTTTTACAATTATTTATAGTAAATTTGCATCATGCCCAAGAATTGCAAACATTCTTTAGTTACATTATGGAATGTGTAGGTGTATGCATAATTCAGATGGGCTAAAACACTAAGCATTGCCCAAATTGCTTGAGAAATTTGACAGGAAAGATGTCTTAGGGGAAACATGGGCACTTATATGAAAGGTTAATTTTGTGTGCTAACTGAAATTGCATTCAGAACCTTTGGGTTCACTAGCAGTGCACACATTACACAACTCAGTTCTAAGTCATAAAAATGTTGACTGTTTGTTTACACTTCATAAATAAATGCACATGTAATACCTTTGGTACAGAATTATTCCAAAGGTTATTCAGGTGGTTACTGTTGCTAAGGCTTTGCAACACGTTGCATTTTAAATTTTTCCACAATTTTCAGATGTTTAGAACATTCTATGGCTTCTAGGTTTAGCAGGATAATAAAATCGTTGTGTTAAAATATTGTCTTGTTTTGCAATTCTGACGGAAATATCTTACAGATACTTTGATGAAATTAAAAAAATCAAACATTCTTTTTGTCTCCTTTGCCAAGTGTGGTGCAATTCTAGCCCTTCTTTTTTAAACGGGATTTTCCTTTTCCTTTTTTTTCCTTTTCCTTTTTTTTCCTTTTCCTTTTTTTTCCTTTTCCTTTTTTTCCTTTTCCTTTTCCTTTCCTTCTTTATTGTATTTTACTTATTTTTCTTTATTTTACTTTAATTCTAGGGAATTTTTGGCCTTTTTTTAGTCTTCAGAAGATGGAAACATGCTGCTCGCTTTTGCAAATTGTCTCCCTTTTTGCTTGGGAGGTGATGCATTCTTTAGTATGGCTCTAAGCATCATAAAGATTAACTTCTGTGTATGTAAACCATTTCTTTTCACTAGACTGAGTTCATAGTCATAAAACCTGCTGCACTGTTTGTCCATGAGCAGATGAATTCCACAGTCTTTGTCATAGTCAATAGATATTTTATCCTACTGCTAAAGTAATTTCACTGGTAATTCTCTACTTTTCCTGGGACAACTAAGTTTGAGAGCAATTTAATAACTCTGAGGCCTTGTTTCCATAAAACATTTGTATGCAGTAACAATTTGAGGCTATGTCTATGAACAGATTAAAGACATTTAAAAGAGACTGGTTATATTTTGATAAAGTATCTAGGTAAAAAACTGCCTATTCAAATGAAAAAAAGCCCAGTAATTTGAGTTGCATAATGAATTTCTTCTTTTTAAGATGCAAACCATTGTCATAATAGGACTGGAGAACCACATACTTAAATATTCAAATTTTAAATTTATGGGTGAACTTTCAAATGTGAATTCAAAATACACATTTAATTTGTTGCTTACTTGTATTTGTAATTTTAGTTAAGTTTATCTGCATGATTGTGAGTTCTTAAGTGTATTTGAGAAGAATAGAATTCCACCTAGGTCATATCTTTGAATTATGTGGGCGGGTAGATTTGTTTATGTTGTGTTTTCGTTATGTTGCCAATACCTAGGTTGGGAGTAGTGAAATTTTTTACTGTGCCAAAATATAAGAAAATATCTTAAGTATGTGTTTAAATGTATTTGATATTATAGTGTTGTCCTGGGAATGTGATGGGTTAGCCCTTGGCTGGGGGCCAAACCACACACAAGTGTGGATACAGACATTTTTCAATAAGCAGAATTGCACTAAAAACATCACCAGTACACCTATTTTCTCTTGTTTAAGCATGTACTTGTAGACAGGAATGTGCATCTCCTAAAGGGCGTTTGCACACAGATTTTTATCTCATGCCTTTAAGAAGCAAAAAGGTACAGGGCTGTAGGTTGTAATTTTTGTTTTTCTGGGATACAGAGATGGTAGTGATAAATATTGTATATAGATCCTCAATGTAAGGATAATAATCTCAACAATAACTCAGCAAAAAGCAAAGAAGAAAACTTCTTTTTTTTTTAATAGTTCAATTTATTTTACATGGTAGCTGAAAACTGTAATGGTGGAAGGTATCAGCCATAGTTGTTCTTTTAGTCTTGTTGAGAACTGATGTGTTTTCCTGCTGTAATGAGGAAAGTAACTGCAATCTTCAAAAACAAAGAACTTTTTTTTGTGTCATTTCTTGTTCTTTTCTAGTGTGTGAGGAAATTTCCTGGTGTGTGAGGAAATGAGGGATTTCCCCCACTAAAAAAATGCAGCTGATGTAATCTGCTCCTGAATGTGAACAAATATATGCAATTGGGAAAGATATTTAAATTACTCTCCTGATTTGGACTAAACTACTAATGTACATACACCTGTACTGGACCAGAACCATAGAGCTGTTCCATGCGTGGGAGCTGGTGAAGCTTGGGAGAGAGACCATCTGGACTATGAGTGCTTTCCTTTGCTTTGAGGAGAGCATGCATATATAAGAACCACCAGGACCATGAACATCTGCTTTCTGGAGGACTAATGTGCAGCAATTTTGATGAGGGAAAAGGAAGAGTACTTTTTTTTCAGATAGAAATCCATGCTTACTTTGTTTATATGGATCTGTGAGAAAGCCTTAAGTTAAATTGTTGTCTTCTATCTAAGAAGAGATTTGAGATTTCTCAATAGAATGACCAAAAACTATCTGTGTGTAGAAAAGATTTGTGTTTCTTTGGCTTCCCCTTTAGAGGAAGGAAAATGGTGTGGAGGATTTGGGGCCTGTCCTGTTTAACATCT
>NW_010117418.1:0-13773 GCF_000699245.1 Pterocles gutturalis
AGTGTTTCAAATATATCTTTTAAAACCCCACTTCACTTCGTTTTGGGGAATCGATATGGCCTTTTTTGGCTTATGTTTAAAAATGTGTTTAATGGACTAGCCCCATTCTGCAGCCTTTACTGGAAGAAAACCCATACAGCGTGTCAGACTTTGACATTGAAAATCCAGTTTATGGATTTTCTTTTAAACTACATTATTATCAGTAATTCCTCTTCCATAGGTATGATTTCAAGAGTTTAGTTCTGCTTCATATTGTGGAAACTGCCTGCACAATACGTTTCCTTGTTGCTCTAGATGTGAATCAATGTGTACAGTAAGAAAAAAGCAAAAAGATAAGGGAAAAAAGTCCATTCTAAGAAGGCTGAGAACTACTTTCATTTCATATTCTGGAACTGATCACATCAGCCTTTTAAATGTCCTTGCATCAGGACGAATGTTGAAAACTCTGCAGATAGTGATTAAATGCTCAGAAAAAAATGTCATAAGGAGTTGAGTGTATTTCAAAGGCACGGAGATCACTTGGTTATGTTATGTATGTACCTTCTTGGAGACAAAACATTAAGTACTAAAAGACTTCAGCCAAGCTAGAAAAGGCATAACAAGAATCAAGGCTGAGGACTTCAGCTAAACAAATATTGGTTAGACAGGAGAGAGCTGGGGTTTCTTTTATCTTTTGGTTTTGGTTTTTTTTAAGTGAAAGTAGTTAGCTGTTGGAATAAATGACCCTAAGAAACAGGCAATTTCTCATTTTTAAATGAAGTCCAGGTGTCTCTCTGGAAGATAGATGCTAATCAAACTCAGGTCAATGAGCTTGACTGTAACAAGGGTTATGAAATTATATGGCAGATCAGGACAGATTATATGATGACTGTATATTGGGACAGGTTATTTGATGACTGAACTGAACTGAAAATCCCCATAGCTCCTCACTAATCAAGATTACATTGCAAGTGAGATGCTAATAAAAGAAAAAATCAATCATATGTTAAGCTCTAGCTGCTGCAGGAAGATGAAACAGGACTGAAAAGTAAATGGTCTAAGTCTTCATCCAGCGCTAAGAAGACTGGTAATTTATACCAGCTAAGAAGCTAGGCTTATGTGCAGTGTGATTTATTAAATGCCATAGCTACTTGTAGCCCTTGACAGTATTCATTAGTTAATATGGATCTACTCAAAGATGTGATTCATCTGGAGATATTCATTGGCAAATTGTAGATACGATTCTAACTCCATTGGCAACAGCACAAATAGCTGACAGACTTCCACACCAGGAGCTTTCAGCGCAATGTATTCGACTGATCAGGCAAGGGTATGTCAAAGGCTACAGGAAAGCAGGAACATCCCAGCACAAGTAATGGCAGTGGGGAGGGTGTGCGAGGAGATTGTCAAAAAATTAGGATGAGAGAAAAGCATGAAAACATAATGGAAGAAAAGAGAAGGAAAGGATGAGGTCTAGGCAGCCTCCAGAGCCTGACAAGATGAAAAGTGACCATGTGATAGGAGCTGTGGGAGGGCAGTACACAAGTTTCTAAGGAACCAGAGAATTACCAGGCTTAAAAAATTGGAAAATAGAACCCTGTTTTTCATTCTGCTTTTTCAAAAGTTGAGCCTTACTAGTTTGGAAAGGAGAACAATTATGCATAATGTATTTATCTGAGATAAAATACATCTACTGCAACACATAAAGAAGCTACTAGGCAAGACAGTACCTGTAAGCATTATCCTCAGCCAGATGCAGTCATAAACCAAAGTCAAAATAATATTAACAAGGAATTATCTTAACTTGAGAACTGTTAATAATTCATAAGGCTAATAAAGCAGCATGCCATTTCTAAGAATATTCATGAAGGTCTGTAGGAGTAAATCAAGAAAGATTTCTTCTGCAATTACAATGTTTGGCTGACTGCCCAGGCAGCAAAATAGTTCCTACGAGGGACAAAGGATTAGGAAAGAAATCCCAAGCTACAGAAAACATGAAAGAGAAGAAGCTAAAAAAAAAAAAAAAAAAGAAAAAAAAAAAAAAGAGGAGGTGACTAGGCAGAAAGAAAACAGCTCTTCACTGTCAGACCCAACCTGCAGGTGCCACAGGTGAGAAAATCTTCAATCACTGTATCTGCTTTTTCTCCCAAAGAAATATATAGGAAATGTATCCCCCTGTAAGAT
This sequence comes from Pterocles gutturalis, assembly GCF_000699245.1. Lineage (NCBI taxonomy): Eukaryota > Metazoa > Chordata > Aves > Pterocliformes > Pteroclidae > Pterocles > Pterocles gutturalis. The sequence goes on from NW_010117418.1 coordinate 2,164, forward strand.
GGTAAACTTTTCCCCCATCTCTCAAAAAGTTGAGATCTGGCTGCTTAGCAGCTGCTGTCGGATCTGACAAACACACTGGGTGACATTTTTCTGCCTGTAAAATACCTTGTTCTCCCTGCAAGCAACAAAGCCGTGCTGTGCAGGGGGACGCAGCAGGCACAGAAGAGATGGTGGAAAGAAGGACTCTGCAGGCAGGGCTGGGAGTGAATGGGGGGCCCACAGGTGTCCCTGGGATGTGACCATGCATGTGTGGCGCAGAGACACACATCCACACCTACAGAGGTGCCTGCCACCGTGTCCCAGCTTCCCACCCTCTCTTGGGAACATACAGTGTCCCTGGTGGCAAAGGCTGTCTTCCTTGCACTCTTCCGTGTCACCATCCTGCTCATCCTCTGTGTGATCCTCTGTTACGACTGTAGAGAGACAACACCTATGAGTGCAAGTGAGCTGTGCTGGGAGGCTGGAGCCAGCACAGCCCAGGGCTGGCAGGTATGGGGTTCTGGGGGGTTTGTGTGTGTGTGTGTACCGACCCAGGGAAGTTGCCATCTCACACTGCCTGGTCTTGCAGCTGGCAGCTCCTAGTGAGTAGTGTTTCTACTTAGAGCCACATTAAATGATTGTGTTTCCTTCTGCCAGACTGGTAAGTTTCTTTAAAGTGGCTTTTAACTTGCTCAGATGGTCTTTTTTTTTTTTTTTTTTTTTAAGGCATTTTGTTTGCATCTGGGAAGTACAGTATGGTAACTTCCATTTGTAGGACTGCTCTGGGATTTCAGATCCAGGAGAGACAGTGTAAAGTAGTTTGATATGTGGCTAGTGCAGGATACGTGTTCATTTTGGTTGTGCCTTTTTGGCTTGGAGTCAAGTAACTGGCAATGCAGATTCTAGGAGCTTTCTTAGATCTTGTGAGGTCTCGGGTTTCTTGATTGCTATGGCTAGATACTGCACTTGTGGGGGTGATGTTGAGGAGAGTTGGGCAGCAAAGAAAAACTAAGGTGTTGTCTGAACTTAACGACTTACAAGATTTCTCTTGAGTTTATGGTGATTTACAGGTGGGAGGAAAAATATCGGGAGGGGATAAAAGAAGCAGCAAGTCATCTGCTTTCTGTTAAGACTTTGTGTCCACTGCTGGTTGAGTCTTCAGCACTGGGAATTGAACTGAATCCCCCAAGGTAGTTTATGCTGGAGACCAAACAGACATTTCATTTTCATTCCATATATCCAGCTCCTCAAAGTAGTTGAAAGAGTCATATATAGTGTCTATTTTATACTCGCTGCCATTACTGCTTTCATAAGGCATCTACTTGCATTCTTATTCTGCTTAAAAAACATAAACCAGGAGGTTCGCTATCCTTGACTGGACAAAGGTAAGTGAAGGAAAAAAAAACCTGAATCAGCCTTCTAGTTTGTCACTGTTGGCAGTCAGCCTTGACTCCTTTCTAACATGCCTTATAATTCATGTGTCCTGTTTGCTTTACAGACTTCTCAAAGTGTCACTGTTAGATGCCTGGAGTACAGTAACATTTAAAGGGAGGACAGCAGTTCAATAAGAATTGACTTACGCAGCTGACAGCATAGCCATGAACTGCTGGATCATCTTACATGGTCTATGAAAGAACATCAAATTGTTTACAAAAACAAATCTCCAGGTTTGAAAATCCCCATTTGAATTTCTGTTGATTTTACTGTAGGGCTTACTGTTAACATTTATTCACAGAATAAACAGATTGACTGGTAATTGACAAAGAAGACATCACCCAATCTATTATAAAATCTTTAGACCAGCCTGCAATTTTGCAGTTAAAACCAGTAATGATCTAATATCTACACAGATGTCATTGGCATTACATGCAGCTGCCTAGTTTTGAAATTAGGGCCTTCAGTTTCAATCAAGATTTCAATAATTTCTGTAAGAATATTGTTCTGTGTCCTCTTTGGGAAGTTAGATTAAGGGCAAAGGCTTTAAATAATTTAGTGTGTATCTGTCTATTGGATGTTGTGCCCCTGAATTAATATCCTGGTACCTGAAACCTATTTGTCGAGTTCTAGTAGTTCAGCAAGTTGCTGTTTATATTACTGCCAACTAGGACTGTGATATGAAGCAAATCATGCTACTAAAACACTATGAATTTCATAAGCTGTTCTGCCAGCGGGATGCTAGAAAATGCATTGGTGTACAGCTATTTGGCCAAAGCAGGATTTGACACAATGTTTTGACATCACCTCCAAAAGATGTATCTGGTTTAATTACGTATACTCTACTTTTCCATCTTAAACTGTTCAGCTAGTTTCACTCATTACTTGTCTTCCTATTGAGAGGAAGCTCATTTAAACACCTCATGTCCTATGCCCCTTTTCATATGCAATCTGCCTTTTTCCTGCCTTGCCACAGCTTCAAAGTTACTCATTTTTTATGATGCTCTATGCCTGCGCTTTCTGCCTCTCCTTTCCCTTCCATTGTGTTTAGGCACTGTTGAAATAAAGCTGGAAAAGAAGGCATGGGGTCTACAAATAAATCCTATCGATCTAATAATAGCGATTTATCAGAATTGATGCTTTCTGCATGCAACACTAAACTTCCAACTATTTATGTTCCTCCTTTTTTAAGTAAAGGCACTTAGTAACTTTACCTAAAGCATTATTCAGATTAAGAACTTTAGTACTGACACAGGTTAGGTGTTCCAAGAATCTCAAGGATCTGCATGCCCAGATAACACTGACTTCAAATGAGATTTCTATCCATGACTCCTCTGGGACTCTTTCAGAAGCCAAGCCAGATAGCACAAGATGAATGCATAAATGCCACCAAATCAAGTGGCAGTTTCTGGATTTTATGTACAAGGGGTGGGTTCAGTTCAGCATGCCTTGCCACAGTGTAATAATTTGCAGCAGTATAGCACATGGGTTAAAATACTTGCACCCTGATGTAGTAACACTATACAACATATACTTTAGCCACTGATGCAGGACAGTGATAAATCAGGCTGCATCTTATCAGTAATTGGATATAACATAGCTCCTTCTGCAATGTCTTCCAGGGAAAGGATCAGGTTAAATGTCAATGCTATTGTAGCAAATTTACATGGCTTTTACAGAGATAAAACGCTGACCAGATACTTGCTGCATTTTATTCTTTGACAGGGACCTACTTACATCTCACCACATTGAAAAGACACACAAAGATACCTAAAAATAATACAACTCACTTAAGTCTCTGATGTTTCAGCCATGAAGCAAGAAACCCATTCTTAATAAAACTGGGTGGGAGACAAGGAATGAGAGTGAACAGGATCAAAGAGATGAGCTTTTTTATTTTTACTTTGGTTTCAGGTCTGAGATACAGCAAGATGACATTTTGGAATAATCTAGGAGCTGTCCAAATTAAATATAAGAGAAAAATCAGAAAGCTACAGCTCAGTGGTCCGAAGAGGAGTGTTGGTAATCCAAGACCAAGCTCACAAAGGATGACTAAGTAAGAGGACAGCATAAGGTGACTTATCTTCCCTGGGCTTTCAGCTTTACGTAGGTCTATCAGGCATTTGTTTTTTAACTTGCATTGTAGTGAACATGTGTATATGTTCCAAGAAAAAAAATGAGTGTTTTAAAGCATTGGTATTCTCACACAGCCAAGCTGTTGCAAAGCAATCTTCAATGATGTGATCACATGCTGATTTTCCCCACAGGATTCCTGCAGTAAGCTGGGGTTGCCCTCTGAAGCATCACCTTGTGTATGCTTTTGTTGCTGAAGGTAAAACGTGTCCTGTGAAGGAGTCGAAGAATTTCAGGAAGAGCTAAGGCAACTGAATCTTACCCCGTGTCTGTGTGAGTACAAGCCGGGCTTCCCCGGTCCTTTTTCCCCACTTTGTGTTCCTTACCCACTGGGTTTCTGTGTGTGAGATCCTGCGACCCAGTCCACTCATGCCTGCAGTATTAGTGATGAAGAGCTGTGCTCATTCAAATCTGTATTGTAGGATTACGTAACAACAAAAAGGTTGGAAAACCAGGTTCTAGATGGACAAAATAAGTAACTACAATTTTGGGTTCTAGATGGGCAAAACAAGTGACCACAATTTGGGCCATAATCCGTTTGACTCCCATTTCTCCTTGTTCTTTAATTACATCTTTTTATCAATGGGATGAAATCTTCCTACTTCTGTGCTTGAAGTATTGAACTAGCAGGAAAGCTTAGCCTCCAGTTGCCCCCACACTCCCTGGCCTGCTGGCTTCCAGAGGCAGACAGGAGCATTGCCCATGAGGCAGCACTACAGAGGGGTAACCAGATCACAACTGCTCCCTCCTTAGCATCACAATCTCCTTTGCAATTGCCTGGAGCAGCAGAAAATTTTGCTCAGCTGAGGCTGGAGTTTCTGCTGAGCACGTACAAAGTGGTTTCTCTTTATTTATTTTTAAAAGCAGGCTTATAACATTATCATGTTCATGAAAGCTGACAGCTAGATCAATACTTATTTTGATTGCTGATGCTTATAAAGTTACAATTTATGTTCAGTTTCACCTTTTAAGACTTGCAGGGGCTTTGTCTTTATTTTAGTCCACTGCTTTTCCAGTTAATTTCTGGTGAATTTTTTAGTTTTTATATCCTGCTGCTCCCCGCTATCACTGTGTCTACTTTCTCTCGGCAAATCTGTTTTCCAAAGCCTATTGCTGGTAGAGCTTTTCAAAGCAAAGGTAGCTCATGAGTTTCATTTCATGACTTAACATGGTACATGTGAAAGTCCTTTATGCAAAAAGTCATCAGAGATATTATTTCACTTGAACAAACATGTACTGAAACACATTTGTCCCTTTGTGGTTTTTACCTGAACCTTTTGGGCCACAGGATGCTATTGACAAATTATGGGGAAAAGAGTGTTTGGAAAGGGCATACTAGTTTCAGCTATTCATCAAACAGCTCCTGCAAAACACCTTTGAGTCTCATTGACTCAAGGGAAAATTATGGGGTCCAGAAAGGACTAGTTACCTTGTTGAACTGTCATGCTTAAAAGCACTGAGTAAACTCAGCATGGGGTCTTTGGGACCCAGTACACTGACAGCTACTGTGGTAGGAGATTGAGGATATAGGTGAAACAGAAGTAATCTTTGAGTTTTGTTTCCTTTTATAATAACAAAATAATGAAGTGTGGAAACATTATTTTAGTAACCAGACACAAGCTGTTCCATCCTGCAGTCCTACGCAGGGTAGTACCAATTTCTGAATACATTGTGATTGTATCTTCATCTGTTATGTATTGAATCAGGAAAGTGACCATTGTGGAACTGTTGTTCTCAAGAATTTTTCTTCTGGTGGACCAGAAAGACTGCTGCAGAGCTTGTTGTGTACTGGGGTCCTACCTGGCCCATTGATGGGATGCTTTTGGAGGTACAGGCCATTTTCAGCAATGAAACAGTGGTACTCACGGGTAGCTGTAGATCAGCTTGTATGGTCTTGTGAGTCAGAATTTCGAAACTACTGGTGTAGTAACAGAACCAGTCCCCTACTATGCACACAGTAAATTCAGAGCAGTGCAAGAAATGTCTACAGTGGTTGTGAGCAAAAATTTTTTTGTAGTTCTGAATCTGCTACCTCACAGATCTGTTCCCTAAGTTGAACTGTGAAGAAAGGAGATAGCAGAGAAAGGAAGAATTTGATCTTGTCAAAAGACATTGTTTCTCACTGTTGCAACTGCTGGTTGTACGTCTCTTGGTCTTACTACTGTTCTGTTTTAGTCAAGCAGGATAAAAAATGTCATTAAAAGAATCCTAAAGAGTAGCAAGTCCTTGCTAATTTCTAAAAGACTTGTCTTAACCTTGAGCAATTTTTAATTCTGCCTTGCTTTGCCTAATTACAGATCCCTGCTTATCCTGTGCTTCTGCCTTCACAACACTCGCTTTGCATCCCACAGTTTGCATGTGCATGGGAGGCAGGATCTGCGTCTTTGCAGGAATCACTTCTTTCCTGCTTTGTAAGTAGAATGACCCTACAGACCCTACATCACCTTAGTCAGAGCAAAGTAGTCGTGTACTTTGGTGTCCTTGTCAGCTTACTAATTGCAAGGTTTTAATGTTTGAAATGGAGACTCACTTGACAGAAGAAGGTGACCTCTCTGTTAGCAGTACCTGAATACTGATGAGCTTATTCACTTCCCCTCTAAGGCAGTTGTAACAAGGGGAAGAGAGGGTCAGTTAGATTTCACTATTAACAATAAATGGGGGTCAGATTATTTTTGGTTATTTTTTTTTTTTAAACTGTATTTTGTAACTTCACTGAGGATGCCATCCAAAATACCCTGTAAAATCTGCAGCAACTATTTATCCAGAATAGCAAACAAAACAGAGTTTGTAAATGTTTAAATAATAGACCAGTCCTTGCCAGCTACCCACATTAAAGGATTCAGGAGTAGTACATGACATCTTGTTTACACAGGCTTCCTTGTTTGCAGGCCTTATCTCTTTATTGTACTCACCATGTAACTTCAGAAATTGCCTGTGTCAATGCTTATGTGCATTGTTTCTTAGGGGCTAGGCAGCAGTGTGCTTGCCTGCCCTCACTGAGCGCTTGGGACAGCGTGGTTTCTCTGAGCATTACCTGAACTGTGGGCACATTTCCTGAAACAGGTGCAGGGAGGGTCAGGAAGAACTCCAGTTCCTCAATCCACCCATCTCTTCTCTGGCCAGCACATCAGAGAGGGAGCTGGTAGTGGCATTTAATTTGCCACGTTTATGGGCCAAACAGGAAATGGGAGAAACCCTGACTGAGGTGTGAGCCTTTGATTCATTGCTTTTGGTGGTGGTGGTAGCAGCACCTGCCTCACCTATTGCCTAGTACTCTGAAGTCAGTCTAAACAGTATCTTAGGAACAGCTCTGATACTACGTGTGCTTGGGAAAACTCGTTGTGTGAGATCACTAACCCGGGACCTGGGGAAGAGAGTGAGCGTGCTGCAGGTGAGCAGATCTGCATGACTCACTTCACCCATGGGGAAATGACTGCATGTGGAATGAAGGCTTATAATGAGTGTTTTTGGATTAGGAATGCATTATCTAAGGCTTACAATGTATTTTCTAGTGCACAGCTCTGCAGATTAGATGACAAGGACTGACTACAATGGTGTCTTATCATAAGAATGTTAACAAACTGAAAGTCAATGCAGATGCCTCTGATGAGATGTTTTTAGTTTATGCTTGAGTGCTGATGTTCACAGATGACCTAAAAGTATGTTTTCTTTGGTTCTGACAGTAGAGATTTTGCATCTTTCAAAAATATAAATGCTGCTTAGAGATTTATCAACATTATGTCTGTGTGGTTGAGGCAGCTCCGTGTTTGCTATAGGTGTTTCACTTCCTCACCACATGTGCCAGAGGATCCTAGAATCATTAAGGTTGGGAAAGACCTCAAGGATCATCAAGTCCAACTGCCAACCCAACACCACCTAACCCACTAAACCGTGTCCCTAAGCACCACATCTACACGTTTCTTGAACCCCTCCAGGGATGGTGACTCTACAACTTCCCTGGGCAGCCTGTTCCAATGCCTGATCATTCTTTCAGTGAAGAAATTTTTTCTAACATCAAGCCTAAACCTCCCCTGGTGCAACAATAAGGCTACAGATATTCATGTAGGTGTTAATATTTTTAGCAGGCCTCTCTCTTTATTTTCTTCACAGCAACTTGTACAGAAATAAATTTAATTGGTCCATAAACCAAAAAGGAAAATAGTGCTTTTTTGAAAAAAAAATAAAAACAACAATTTAGGGATAAATAAATTTTCCAGTCAGAAACTTCCAGTAGGGATTAGTCAAAGACTTTCTATAATGCATGAGAAATAAATGATAATCTATTTGTGATTAGCTTTATTGTTTCACTGAAAACAGCCTTGCTCTTTAAGAGTTTGAGTGAACCGATCACAGTGCCCATCCATTTGTTTGTGAAAACCTGCTTTCTTAGAGTTACTGAGTGATGCAGAAAAAATCCTTAAGCTTGCTAGTGAATCTAACACGGTCTTTGTAGTTACTGTTTTGAGCCAAATGCAACTTCTGGTGAAATCAATGGGGGACACATGCAAGGACAGGTTACATACGTGAAGAGCCAAGATATCCTTCCTCGGCAGAGCTCAGCACCTGGGTTATGTTACACTGCCTGACTGTATTCACTTAGTCTTAAAACCACACCTTATCTTCCTTGACAGAGGAAATGAAGGACATGAAAACCTACAAATCTTAACGTTAGTTTTGATTCCCATCTTGGGAGCTATTCTTTGGCATGTTGTCCTCCATCCAACAGAGGAGGATCAAAGTCATTTTCAGCATAGGGAAACAACAGAGAAAGCCAAGTTGGTCACATGCTTTGTAAAGCAAAATAATTTCTCTAATACTTGCATTACTTTCTTTATAACCTATTCCTTAGATGCTGACTTGAGAGATCATTACCTATTAGTTTCTTGGCTTTTGGCTCAAGAAGTTTGAACATTAAAGAACTACAGTTTCCAAATTAAACTGATGAAATCCTCCTCTAAACAGAAAGTGTACATGTGGAAACTTTATTGGAAAGCATCCCCAGGTATGAAAATGCTACTTTAGAAGATCTGCTATGGGTTTGATTGTACATCCATTTCTTACAGAGTTGCATTAGTAGGGTTTTTCCCACTAAAAATGTTGCTGTGCTGAATTTTATCGTGTCTTAATGTGAGTCTGTCATAGAAAAGAATTGATTTTAAGGTATTTAGCTGTTATGGTTGGTGGCCTCATCTACATTACTAACACTTGTGCAAGGCACTACTGTAGACACCCAAACCTTCAGTATATGCCTCAGCATATTGCTGAGCTATCAGATTGTCAGATTTGATACTCAGTGGTGGTGGTAGGTGGAGGAGGCTGACATTGATAAGGGCTTCTGGGATTTCTAGCAGAATGACTGAGGAGGAATGCTGTCCAAGGTGTCTCCATTGCAGCAAGGTTTAGGTTTAACCTTTCCTATTACACTTCTGATTCATCACACCCAATACAGCAGTGGTTGAGTTCAGGAGCTGAATGACAGGCAGCTCGGAAGCCCATGCATCCGGGGTGGAGTGGACATCTGAGCTGTGGGACCAGTTTGTTGAAGACATACTATTAGGGCTGTGATTTCAGTGTCTGCAGTCATTCACATGGTGTCATCCCAATTTGCTTTTCAGCATCAGAACTTGTGTGCTGTTTAAAAAATAATTTTTCTGTGTAATTTATTCTACTAGTGGACTGAACTTAAGATGATTGCTAAATACTCATGTTAGGCAAACCAGGAAATCCATATCAAGTACCACTTAACGTATTTGCATTTGAGAGAGGCAAGCGTCATGGTAATTAAATGCATGTGCAATAGCAAAATAACTCCTTGGCTTTTTCCATAAAAAATCTCCAAATGAAGAGGAGAAAAGTGTCACTTGGGGATGCACTGTTCAATACATTTCCAGCAGCTAATCTGTTTTAGGAGAGTTGCTGATACCTGTGAGATACACTGCTTATGCACAAAATTAATTCCAAAATAAGCAATCATCAAATACACTGAATAACATTCATGAGCTGGCTGCATGTCATGTACTCTGGAGTAAGTGAATTTGTGGTCACAGGGTTCTTTGTCTGATTCAAGCATTTCCAGTTTGTGTAGAAAGGAAGTTTAAGATCCACATAAAAATACACTAATAGTTTAGAGAAAGTATATGCACGTGCTGTGTAATACATAATGTATGGGACTTGTCAACCCCACATCCCACTGAACAGTAGGGTTGTGACAGACCGTTTTAGCCAGTGTTCCTGGTAAGCTTATGGTGAGTGCATACACAGCGTATTTCAAGCCTCAGGTATGTTTCTTTATGGAGCAGAGAAACAGGCTATTTTCTATCCCATTTGCTTAGAGAGTTAGCAGTGCAAACCAGTTACAGGGAACTACGGCATTCAGTACTGTTTGCAAACATCTGAAAAAGCTTAACCGTGATGAACTGTATGTTTTTCTTAACTGGCTTGCACTTTGTGCTTTTTATAGTTTTTCCAGTAAATCTGCTCTTTTCTGCCGTATTCCTATGGGTATTTTAACAAAATAGCTAGCTTGCATTACAAACATTTTTAGACTGAATTCAGTTTCATAGTTCTGTCACCTTCAGAGGTGTTTCCTTCTGGCTCTGAGGTGGTTCTGTTTTAAGCATTGATATCTGCTCCAATGAAAGAACCCACCAATTTGGGGAATATGGAGAGGAATTCCTTGGTGGTTTTAGGGGAAAATTCCTATATTTCTGCTTCAGCTTCTCCGTTGCACATGTAGTTTAATACATGTGCAGTGGGGTTGGCATATCTGGGTTGTGTCACATGTACACGTATAGAGAACCTGCACAAGGCATGCATCGGAGGTTTTGTATGAGCCACAAACACAGCAAGCGTGCAGGAGACCCAACCTACCCAAGAAGATACTGGCTGATCAGGTGTGTTCTCCAGTTGATGTGCACATGCATGATATGGCCATCATCTCAAGACACCATCAAATTTTGGGCGTGCATTCTGCTGTTTATGCACTGGACATGCTGTGAATTAATTGCACCTACTGTCCTGCCTCTGAGAAAGCATCAGAAATCCCAGGCAAGCCTTCAAAATCTTTATATTCCCTTTCAATTAGATTAGGGGATGGTAGGGGAAAAAAAGAGGAGCATCTAGGAAAGTCTGGACAGTAAGACTGTTTTCATGGTGATTTCTCTTCATACAAATAACTTCAAAGTTGCAGAAATACCACAATTTGTACAATCCCAGCAGCACAGAAGGACAAACCTACCTACCTGCCTGCATTTGATAACGCAGGCTCTGCTAGCTGAACTTTTCACACTCAGCTATCGATTTTCTTTCCAAATGCTAGCCCTGAGTATAAAAAAAGTGATGAATTAAGGCATTTCTGTCTCCAAACTCAAGCTGCCAACATTTTCATTTTTATAAGAAAGAGCCACCAATACAGTGCTGAAGCACCGAAAGAGTAAAATTATAGATTCCATTAGAGATGCATTGCTCTGGAAGCAATGGAGGCTTTTTCCCTCCTTTTTTATTTTTTTTAATAGCCTAATCCTAAAGACTTTGACATTTGCCAGTATGTTTCACTGTTAATCTGCCATTTGCAGTCAAAGGAGAAGCCTAACACTTGCTAAAAAAGAAAAATCCATATGCCATCGCAGGTACCATTGTCATAGTGGTTTTCACGTGTAAGTGAGCGAGAAGCTGGCTGTGTATTTTCAGTGTTGGTATATTTATGTGCTTTACCTGCTTGTTAAATATTTAAGACCTCATAGTTATGGCCTTTTAATTCTTTTATAAACTTTTTGTGAGCAGCCTTATTACGCCCTCGCGGTCTTCGGTAACCTTACAGCTGCAGATTGGGAAGCACCTGTATGGTCCATAGTGAGTCTCTGTTGCACAGGAGCACTGCCTAGAAACCTGCTCTGATCTGTCTTTGACAATTAACGATAGAAACCAAGAAAAAATTCAGAGCTCTTGATAAAACTAATTCTTCCTGAAACTTTTTAATATATTTTTAATACTTTCTAGTTTTTTTCTGTCTGCTAAAGCCAAGACAGATCTTTGAAGGATTGGGCAAAAAAAAGTGCTGAGACC
>NW_010117419.1:0-12279 GCF_000699245.1 Pterocles gutturalis
ATTTATTTTAAATTAAATTAAAATAACATGTCAATATTTGACCTCATAGAAAATTGAAAATCAGTGCTTGTGTCACTGTGAAATGTCTGCCTTCTCACCCCCGACTCAGTTGTCTGTAGTAAGCTGTAGAGCTGGACAACAAAAGGTAATTCTGTTTTGCAGAGCATTTTGATATCTCAAAATTTATTCGTATTTGGATTAAGAGTAAAACTGGGATGCTGGTTTGTTGTTTAGTCTTGGAAAAGTGAACAGATCCCCAGTGTTCAGGCAGTCTGCTCAGTGCGGCATCTCCAGACCTCTGATCGTATGTGCCTTGTGACCCTGAGCATGCACATGTCCCCCATAGAATCATAGAATGGTTTGGGTTGGAAGCGACCTTAAAGATCATCTATTTCTTCACCTAGTTCATCATCTAGATCATCTAGTTGTAGGACATCCATAACTTCTCTGGGCAACCTGTTCCAGTGTCTCACCACTCTCACAGCAAAAATTTTCTTCCTAATGTCTGATCTAAATCTACCCTCTTTCAGCTTAAAACTGTTACCCCCCTTCCTATCACTACACTCCCTGATAAAGCGTGTCCCTCCCCATCTTTCCTGTAGCCCCCTTTAGGTACTGGAAGGCTGCTATAAGGTCTCCCCAGAGCCTTCTCTTCTTTAGGCTAAACAAGCCCAACTCCCTCAGCCTGTCCTCATAGGGGAGGTCCTCCAGCCCTCTGACCATCTGTCAGGTAAGCTACTGGCAGGGCACAGGACTGGGCTCCACTCGGAACAAGATGGAATATGGTCTTTGCAAATTTTTCCATGTCAACTAACTGGCAAATTGATGTGAAAAAAATGTTTCTCTGGGATTTTCCTAAGTCGTTTGAGTGGTTTCCTATCCCTAAGAAAAGAAAACAGAAGTATTATTCCAGCAGAAGAGGTGATTTAGTTTTTACTTTCTCGTAGATGCATACAATGAAGATGATCTGATGTTATACTGGAAACATGGAAACAAGTCCCTGACCACAGATGAGCAAATCTCCCTCTCCCAGTTCTTCATTGAAGAATTCAGTGCTTCCAGTGGACTAGCTTTTTACAGCAGTACTGGTATAGTAAGCCCCTGTCATTAAAAGAGAGAAGCACAGGACACAATCATGCAGAATGTCTTTCACATTTAAATTCATAGCTAATAAATGATTGCTACTGCTGAGAAATCTCAGTTAAAATGAGGTCTGTCAATCACACTGGTCTGTTGGCCTAGGTCCTCAGTTCTCTTTATATTGCCATTGTAACACTTTCTTGATAGTAGAAGAAGATGCCATAATAATAATTGTAACTTAACATCTGACAAAAAGAACCTGAAAAAGATGCACAACAACCAAATATATGCTGTTGTGAGCTCTTGCAAAATTGTGGTTCTTCTCTGAAAGCCACTGGAATACTGGGTTTACAGGAGTCTTTGGGTCCTGGTTATATAGAAAAGCTTGAAAATACAAACCCTAAAGTGTCAAGTACTAGAAAACTAATGAGGAACCCCAGTGTGTTTTATTGTCTAGAAACTCCTCATTTTTGGAGCTGTAAAATGTCAGTAAAAGTCTACTAAGTATAAGATTTCTGCATGAGAGTATTTATAACCTATTGAGGTCTAATTCATGGTTTGCTTAATGCTCCATGTTTATACATAAAGTTGCAGGAAAAAAAATCCCTTTATATCAGTGCTACATTGTTTAAACAAACATATCTGCCCCAGACAGGTTTTTATTTCTCCCTATAGATCTTGAACTATACTTTCTGGCAAACTGCACAAGGCTTTAGGAGTTTATTATAGTCTTGATTTCACACAAAGTGGGTTTTATTTTCTTTGTATTTGTACATGCAATTATAAATTTTGAAATACTTCTCTATCTAAGTAGTCTAACCATATGTTTTTAACCAGATAAAACAGCATGCTTGCTACTGTACTTCCCAGTCTGAGTCAGTTCATTTCAGTGTGGATATTGCCCTTTATATCTACGCAGAATAATAAAATAGAAATTATTCCATATAATATGATGAAATGCATAATACTTGGGAAAAGAGCCTTTAAGACATACAGGAAAACTGCAAATAGATTTATTTTCTGTGTTTTATTTACAGGATAGCTTCTTTTTGCATTTAAAAAAGAGCCATTCAAGTTTGCAGTGGCTAATATTAAGTGCAGGTGTTCCAGTTTGAATTATGATGCAACCTAAACAGTGAGGAATTCACAACTTTATCAGGTTCTTCATCCTTATCTCTTGCACTTCTATGAGCTAAGAACAGAGCTCCAGCTTTCAAGAGCCACTGTCATGTGAGAAGAGGTTGAGTGATATGTTACTATCGTAACTGTGCCTTGCTGAGACCTACGTCAAATTTGTTCTTGTTGCAAGGAGACTGGGATGTTTTCCACCAAACTGCTATCATTGTGTGTTGAACCCGAGTTCCAGGAACTCAGCTGGCTTCTTTCTGCCTTGCTATTCTCATCAAAAAACACGCAAGCAAATACCGCCTGGTGCATAACAGTGCAACCTCATACCACCCCTGTACCCAGGCCTTCGCAGCACCTTCACAGCACCTTCGACTTTGCAAAGTGTAACTGCTTAACACTTACATGCAGATGTTTTAGTGATGAGCTTACTCAGCAGGGTAAAGGTGAAAGGAAAGACTTTTTCTAAGTCTCAGGGACCACTGGGAAGTACCTGAATAATGCGTGTACCGTATTTGTTAATTAGAAGACTGCCCTTTGTAGACATACGCTTTTCTTTGTCTTTGAGGTTTTGTTTCAGTCGGGAGGTTCCACTTTCTCTTGTTCTTTTTATTTTGCTTCTTGTTGGAAGAAAATGTTTACACAGACCCCGCCCTCCAAAGTAAGTAATAGTGGGGAACAATCAGCACAACTCTAATGGGAACCATCTCCCCCTGAAGAGTCTCGAGCAAAAAAATGGACAAAAGTGCTGCTCACAAAGCAGCTTTATGCATTTTAGGTTCTGCATATCCTTTCCTGTAAATCTCAGTGAACTGCTCATACATAGCATTTAGGATTTTGGAGTTGCCTGGTCTCCAGGCATGTGATGGCATGACTGCTCCAACACAGGCTCATTGGTGTCTCTATATTGGCAGATTCTGCACAGCCGGCCACTTTTGTCTTCTTTTCACCTCACTATAAACGGATTTCCCTCCCATCACAGGAGGTACAGCGCCCATGCTTTGCTGCACAGTCAGAGCATGCCCCAAAATTCACTAGATGGCACACTTTCCTCTAAAGTCAGCACCAGTCTGACCACAGGAAAGGAAGTGCTGCTTGTGGCTGGATGTTTGTAGGGTGAGAGAAGGCAGGGTACATTTTGGGGGAAGCAGGGTGTTGGCTTCACTGTCCTGGACTGGACAATTATATTCCATCTGTATTCTCCTGGCAGTTTCACTTGAAGTCTATTTTCAATTTTTTTTCAATTTCCTAACCTCAATTATAATATAGTATTTTATTTATGCAGTCGTGATGCTTCACTCCCAAGGCAGCAGTATTTTAATGAGGTATGATGGACAGTTCGCAAAGCACTATACAAAACCAAGGTGGTAGCAATATTCTTAGGCACTTACTATTACTGATGTGGATACAGCAATCCTACTGGAAGGAGGGGGCTAGTGAATAGAGCTCACAAATAACACAGGTCTCTTTTTCCCCAACCTGTTCCTCTCTCTTTTTTTTTGATAGGTTGGTACAATCGACTTTTTATAAACTTTGCACTCCGGAGACATATTTTCTTTTTTGTGCTACAATCCTATTTCCCAGCCATGCTGATGGTGATGCTATCTTGGGTTTCATTTTGGATTGACAGAAGAGCCGTTCCTGCCAGGGTATCACTAGGTAAACCTTTAATATATATTGTTTTGGGAAGTATAGAATGGATAGGGGAGAGGTTTTGAAGTTGCCTTAGCTTCCTGTTTACACAGGACATGAGCAAGTCTATCAGGTAATTGCCTGAACAACGCTATTACTGCCACTCTTGTCACTACCACAAAGCTTTTAGTCAACCTCTATATTTGAAATGGAATGTTTGTTCAGACTGGCTTTGCTATGTCAGAAAACAGCTCACACACCACAGAAGGAAAAAGTGAAGAATCTGTGGATTTCCCTATGCAGAATTTTACTTTTTTTTTTTTTTCCTCCTACCTGTTCCCAAAGTAACAGGTAGTAACAGGTAGTCAGATTCCTCCCCAAATCCATGATTCAGGAGAGGTACTTAATAGGCATAGCACAATCTATCTAAAAGCTTTGCAGCTCTGCTCTCTCTCTAGAAACATTTGATATCTTCTTGACAACTTGGTACCAGTTTCCTGACTTGTCCTATGTAGCAAAGCCTTTCTTTTTAGGCACCTTTAAAATATTTGGTTTGGTGCCTTAGCTGTGCAAGGCACACAGGCTTCTGTGGAAGCTGAAGAGTAAGTTGGGCGTCTTTCTGCTCTCACTGGTTTAACTCTGAACACCACAGCTCAGGACAAAAAGACTAATTACAGTGGGGTTTTTTATAACATTATTGTTTTTCTCAGTGCTGAATCAGTTGATACCACTTGAAGACTGCCTTTGTTGGGAATATAATGTTGATGGCCTTGGAATGAGTCCATTTTTCAGAGATTAGCATCTCTGTGAAGATCTGATGGAAATTTGTTAAGATATCTACTGTAACCACAATGCTTTTGAGTCCTGCAACTGTCCATTTAAGAATTAGTAAAGAAGCTCCTGTTCTTTCTTCTCACTGATGCTAGCCCCAGAAGCCAGCTATATGTTGCCATATTTCTTAGACAAGTGAAAATTTGAGGATCTTTGTTTAAGAAACAAACGTGCATGTATTGAGGGGAGCCCTCAGTTTTTGTCTGTAGCTACATCAATCTAGAAAAAATAGGACTGTAGCTACCTCAGATGCCTTTCTATTGGCAATCTAAAGCTATTACTACCTGATATATAAATCTATTTGTTAGTCTAAAAACAAATTATGGTACCTCCTACCTACTTTTATTAATGTATTTACCAGTTCCTTTTATTTCTAAGAAATTTAACTTTAGCTTTAAATATAAAGTTCTAATTCTCAGTAGGTCGTTTGTAATGTTGTCAAGATGGTTTTGCTGATCATGTTCTTTAATTTATATATGGATTTCTGCAGAAGGTTATGCATCAGGAATTCAATGAATAACGCACATTTCATTAACATAAGCATACATAATTTATAAGCAATGTTAACAACAAAGTTTAAAAAGCTTAGCTCCATAGCATGTTTTAAATAAATTGATTTCCTCTTATATGGTATATTTCAAGCTTCACCCTTCAACCTAAGGAACTTGCAGAGGGGGAGAGGGAAAAATCTTGTATGTTCCAGTGGACTTGACTTAGCATACAACTGAAATTCACCTAAAAGGCCATGCTATCAGCCAGTGCTGTCTCACAGGTGTTATTGAGATGTCTTCACTTTCAGTGTTACGATCATGTCTTTAAAAGCAGGGCCTGGGGTGAGAGGGGAGAAACTGGTAAGGTGAAGGTTAAATTCTGGACACACTAAAGTGAAAAAAAAAATTATTAGTTTTGATGGATATATAATTTTCATGCTAGAGTGGTTTTAGAGAGCTAGAGTTATGACAGAAACATACAAGTGGATATATGTTCTCAAGAAGTACAATTTGAGAAGGGATTGGGAGGGAAATTAGGGATTCTTTAGTGATTCTCCAGGACAAGAAAGTGTGCAGTGGAGACCCTGGCTCTGGGAAGTGAGTAAGACCACAAATCTGCTTTCACTTCTCTATACCAGTGCCTAAAGCTGTCACAGAAGTGTGTTCCTTATGCTGCTAAATCACCAGAGTTCTGTCCCCGCTGTTTGAACCTGGTGTGCTGCAGCTCTAACTGCACGTACCGAGCGGAGAGATGGTTTACTGGTTTCAGTATTGTATGTGATACATCCTTCATGGTTCACTCCACTTTTCAGAGTCTGTGCAATGAAGTTAAAGGCAGTGTCAATCATATGCCCTCACAAAGCTGTGCTGCCCAAGCAACAGTGATGAGCTAAACAGAACGAGCTGGCCAGTATTCTGATAACCTCCCCTTTTTCTTTGGCAGGTATAACTACAGTGCTGACAATGTCTACCATCATGACAGGAGTAAGTGCCTCAATGCCTCAAGTGTCTTACATAAAGGCTGTGGATGTGTACTTATGGATCAGCTTCCTTTTTGTCTTCCTGTCAGTCATTGAATATGCAGCAGTGAACTATCTCACCACAATTGAAGAGAGAAAGCAACTCAAAAAAAAGGGCAAGGTACAATCCTCTGTGTTTTGTTGCCTTCAGAAAGCATCACAGAAGCCACAGAGTAATCCTGATACACCACTGTGATAACAGTACAGTAACCATCTCTGTGACTCCACTGTGTATCTCACTTTTCTATGCTTGGCTGAAGGGAGGAGACCTTGAGGTCTGTGCTTTCTCTCCCTTTTCTTGTGGCAGAGGTTAGGGAGTACATATCCTGATTCCCTTCCACCCCACCCTCAGAGGAAGGTAACCTTTATTCTGTTCTCAAATACCTATTGGTCAAGGTATTTTTCCTCTCTCTGAAATATACCCCAGAATGTACTCATGTAATATTCCCTCCAGTTTCCTGTAAAGCAGAGTCTATTTCTCCTTATCCTGCTTTGCCATTTTCAATTAGGAAGATGGGTTTAATAATGCCCTTTTGTCACAAGATCAGATGAATGACAAGATCATTTTTAAAAAAGTGTGCCTGAAGCAGAAACGGTCACAAGTTAAACATTTGTTTTCTATGAAGCACTCACTTAAAACCTTTGCTTCAAGAATATCCCCCCATGTAAACTCATTTGTTGGAATATCGCAAAACCACAAAAAGAGTGCATATGTTGCTCACATGATTTGACAATCCCATCAAAAAACTGCTCATGGAAATGTTTGAAGTCATTTCCCACAACCCCAGCAATGCAGACCTACAGGAGAGGCAGAGTTTGATTTTTCTGTTTCAGAAGCTGGGGCACATATTGCCAGCCAGGAGCTGGCAGTAATCAGTCAGACAAATGTGTTCTATTGCATGGATCCCCTTCCTTGCTCATGTCCTGCACAAGGGGGCAGGCCCCACAGATAGCAATACTGTGAGGTAGCTCCGTTCTCCCTGTGCTTCTCCCTGTGCTCTCCACAACACCGAAGAGAAAGCCTTCTTTATTTTCTGTTTTATTTATTTGTAATTTACTGAAATGGCTCCTGCTAGATGCAGAATAATTATTCTTTGTTGACAGGCTTCAGGAATGTATAGTATCGATGCAGTGCAAGCAATGGCTTTCGACGGCTGCTTTCATGACACAGATGTGGACATGGACCTGACTCCTCTCTCAGACCGCAGTGAAGAGAATGAGACTCAGGAACGTGCAGCCAGTGTCTCCAATGTGGACACACCTCGCATCAAGAGGAAGAGATCTCTGAAGGGAAATGTGGGCAGGATTATTTTACAGAACAATCATGTTATTGACACATATTCCAGGATTATATTTCCCAGTGTGTATATTGTGTTCAATTTTTTTTACTGGGGTTTGTACATATGAACAAAAATAATTATAAGCTAGACATTATTTTGTGTATGAGGATAGCATCATGCTTTAAAAATAATGCAACATCACTAGAGGCTTAAAAGTTTCCGAAACTGACTTCTGTGTCATACGGAGGCTGGTTTGGTTAGCAGCAAAACTCTTAATGAAAAACTCTCACGAGTCTGGTTTCTTTTTCAATTGGACTGTGCAATGCTTCACTGGGGCAATCTAATGCATACGCTACTACTGCAGTAGCATAGAATAAGTTTGCTCACTAAGGGGAGCCCTTTGTCACACATGTAAACAGACAGCAGCTCCCACCTGAAGTACTATCCAGTCTCTACCTATACTCTAACCACTCCTCTTTAATCAGCCTTTGTTCTCCACTTGTGGCCCATTTTTTGTAGACAATCAGCACGAATAGTCTTCAAATAGCTCCTATCCTTATTTCACTTGCTGCATTTCAATTTTGCTAGGCAACCTGTATGCACCTCAGCAGCCTTTGTCCTCGGATGGTAAGTAGGGGGAAAGTGATTATGGCTTAGCAGTGGATTAGGGACCAGCAGAAAACAGGAAGCAAAGTTGATGGGGCTTTGTACATCGTGCATCATCAACACCTCAAGAAAAACTCTCACCCTGTCAGCTGTCCTGACTTCCCAGAGGACCACTGTGAAGGACCTCTCTATTGGAGAAACCCTGGTCCCTAGTCCCAGAGGCAGCACAGGAACAATGTCCCAGACCCGATGCACTCAGCATCTTACAGTCACCTCCCAGGTGAATGACTAGCATCACCTGCATAAGCTATGCCCCTCCTGTGACGCCCACACACCTTGTGCAGACCTGCTGTAATCACCTGCTTTCTGCGTAACTGTTCATTTCAGAAACGTAGGCTTTGAGGCAGAGATTTCAGAAAACTTTGTCAAGAAAAGCAAACCATGTCTGCAGCAGAATCTGGTTCTTCTGCTTTATGTTGCACACATGAGCTTGGGGCTTTGCCCCCCTCCCTCTCGCTGTGGCTTTTGAGATTGAATGTTACAGTGAGGAGAAGCTACATATGCCTGCTTGCAGCACTGATCCCCAGCACAGTTCAAGATACCATACCGAGACACACAAGAAATAAAAGGAAGCAGCTGTGCCAAAACAGAGCCATATATGGGAATCCTGATGGTCCCAGATGATCCTGCATGGAAATATCTTTAGGTCAGGCTAAGGAGGTTGAATTAAGGATGGTCAAGGACACACACAAAAAGTGTTTATAGCTCCAGAAAAGAATAAAGATTATTTTCGAGACTTTCCCAAATAAGGAGCATTTTCCACTTAAATTTCCTGGGTTTGTCTGTCATTTAATAAAGTGAGTTTATACTTACAAAGTCAGTTCAAAATGGTAATTTGTGGTGGCAAAAAATGTCACAAGGTAAATGCTTGGTCACTGCTTGGTCAAGATTAGGAAATTGGAATAAATTTGGAAGCCTGAACCACTCTCTGGTTTATTTGACTTTCCTGCTCCAATGCTGTTTGCTCATAGCATGGCGATATCTTTTACTCTTTCAAAAAGCTGCATTTGTCAAGCTCCCAGTTACAGAGCTGGAGGAGCTGGTGACACACTGGATGCCAAGTGATTGAAATCTGATGGAGTGAATGGGTACTTTGGCAGACAGTTGGCTGCCAAACAAATGATCAGAGCTAAGATGGCTTTGATACTCTTCCAGGAAATCCTGTCATGGAAAGCAGACCCATACCAGGAATGACAATGCTGGGAATGTAAAGCCAAAGGACACGCAGGCTTTGGCAACAGCAACAGCACACTAGACCTCAAGCTGAGCCAATGTGTAATATAGATATATAAAGAAATTACCATGACATCCTTGTTACTGCACTGCCATTATGGAGGCATCCTGCACAGATGCTCCAGATTGTCTGAGAAGATCCCATCTAATTGCTCCAGATGTGCATGCCCTAAACTTTTCACATGAACTAACATAACACCATTGTTTTCACATAATTTTTTTAAACTGCCTTACAGGAAGAGTTATTTGTTCTGTAGCCAACAGCCTCCAACACAAAAAACACCCATGTGCTTCTTGACCCAAACCAGTTCCCTCTTCTAAATTTTCTTAGAGGATCTGCAGCAGCAAAAGCCCCACAGCACAGTGTGCCCAAGCCCTGTGTAGGCAGGCTAGCAAATGGGCCCACACATGGAAGTGTGGAGGAAAAGAGGTTCCTGCCTGCATTCACCTTCCCACCACATCCTACGCAGATGCCTGAAAGCTGCACAGCTTGCTTCAGTGGAGGAAACTGTTAGTAACTTTGCAACTGTGAATGGAACCATTGGCAAAGGGCTCTCCCAAACTGAGTACTATATATCAAGTTTTATTAGGAAAACGAAGAAGACTGCACAGTATGATGACGAAACTTTACTGCATACTTTTACAGCCAAGCTTATAACTTCCACCTGCTTAATGCAGTGACAGGGGTGACACCAGGATCAATTATACTTCAAAAATCTATTGCTTGTATAAATAGTAAAAAAATAACAAACATTATTTAAATACATTATTTCTTGTTTAGAGGGCATTAGAGGGCTGACTAAAACTCACATGGCCTTCTTCTGAAGCTTGTTATCTTCCAGAAGCAGATGGAAATAAATACTTTCAATTTGTCTAGACAGATCAGCATGGAAGTCTTTTAAAAAATTATTCAGAAGTATTTCCCATTCCTGTTATTGTGGCTGGCTTTGCAGCCTGTGAAATGTAGGGGTTTTATTTCCCACAGCGTTTACTAAAAGTTAAAATATCACAGCCACTATGTAAATACATATTTGTTGAGTGTTCATCCTAGTGGTATTTAAGCAGTTATGCTGAGAGTACTTTGTGGATTTTTGGAAGAGAAACAAGAACTTACAATGGTTTCTGTGACCAGCTGAGGTGCAGGATGTGGCCTCCCTTTTTTTAGCATCTGCTGCTACACCCACCTGTAGGAAGAAAACATCCTGTAAGTGTTAATGTAGGTGATGCAAAATTTCAAGTCTGGAGAATGACTTCATTCTTTGAAGCTTTATAATTCTAATGGAAGAAGTAAGCAGAATTTCATGCCAGTGACCTGTTTTTCAGAGAGCTACAAAAATGTACGCCTTTGAATATCTCAACTGTTGGTGAGTGTTTACACTAAAAAATTAACGATTTAATAAATTTTGCAAAGTGTCCTAAATGTTGAGTTACATCGTGATGAACAAAGAATGAGTCAGAATTAGGAAGCAGAGAATGTCTTATTTTTCTTTGAAAGCCACAGCCCAATAAAAGAAATATGCTTTCTAGAGAAAGTTAAATTTTATTCATTTGTACACATTTGTACAAGTAGGATAACCTTAAATTCACCCCTGGCAAAATCTCTCTCCTGGTAACCCATCCACATGCTGATTAATCTGTATTTCATGATCAAGTGGTCGGCTGGAGACCAAAGTGGTCCAGGTGGTAAAGGAACAAGGACCGAACAGGACGAGCAGCACTTGTTGTCTTCTCTCCTCCATCCTCTTTTCCTGTGTATTATATTTTGCCAGTTTCTCTATTCAGCACGTAGGAGTTTGCTGGATGCTATCATGAATGCAGAACCCACTGGAATCACATAACATCTGTTCCAAGAGATCCAGGGAAGTAAGAGTTACTATTCAGAGTAACAAGCACACTGCAAGGAGGACCAGGACTGCAAAACCATTTTCTATAAAGGGAGGGATTTGAACTGGTATTTTAGATGCAAAAGGCTCTATTATCTCTCTCCACAAGCTGTTGATAGAACAGTCCCCCCTCGGTCCTTCTAGTAACTAACTTATGCCCCATATAACTTTCTACTTAGCCATGCACTAAGGGCATGCAGCAAGGGCTGCTGAGGTGTCCAAAAGTCACCTTTCACTGGCAGTTCTGCTTTGTATGCTTCAAGCTATCAGTACACAAAGACAAAACTTTAGCAAAACCTACCTAACAATTTTTCTGATGTCTTTCAGCCAACGTAAATTAAACCATTAACAGGCATCTTTAATAAAGGTTACTAAAAATATTTCTAGAATTTTTTACGTGCTTGCTGAGGATTCCAAAGATTTCTTCGAGGGAGCCTCAGAGGGGCTCCAGAACAAAATTCTGGTCCAGGAAAAAATAACACAGCTAAAGCCCAGGCATTTTTTGTGCATATAAAGCAAAACTTCGTACAAATAACCACAACGTTTTAGGTTGCATCTCCCAATTTAATCCATTTTATAACTTTAGTTGCGAGATACAGTTGTGCAATTTTCTACTGATTTCAAAAAAAAAAGCAGTATTTTTCTCTCTCAAACATATATGCTAAATTAGGTAGAGGAAGAAGAAATGTTTCTTGCGCAGATCATGTTTTCAAGCGTCAATCGCTTTAAACCTTCCAGTATTTTGTCGAGTTTGGGGGGAAAAACCCCAACTCGACACTTTACTCTCTCCATTAAGAGGTAAAATGACGTGAAACGCTGGCCAGCGGCTACTGCCTGATAGCAGGGAGCGTTATTCCCGCTCCACACCTTGTGACAGGTCTGTCCTCACCCTCAGCCGGCCTGGCCAAAACGTCAACCACCGCAAAGCTGCTTCTCCACACGCAGGGGCGCTCGGACACAGTCCTGGGCCGGCCAGGAGACCCGCCCTCGGACCGAGCCTCAGCCCCTCCGCCGCCTGCATGCGCCGGCTCCTACCAGC
>NW_010117420.1:0-21563 GCF_000699245.1 Pterocles gutturalis
AAAAAAGAGAGAAAAGATTTCACCACTCTGTGCATCCTCGGAGAAAAACGTCGACATCTTGGGGGGGGGGGGGGGGGAGTTGCTTGATCAGTCTGTCAGCATCTCAGGAGTCCTCAGGTGGTGGGTGCAAGCACACCTTCTCTTTGCTTTTTCACCTCTTATAGGCAGAGGCAACACCTTGCTCGGCACGTATTTCCTGCTTTGTTGTAAGAGCAAGACTGAGTCCGTTGTTAGACTCAGCAGGGGTTTGCTGTCCATCGTTGATGGCCTTACTCAGCAGAGGTTTTGCCAGTCCATGGAGTAAGTAAGGCCTTCAAATGTATTCTTCGCTATCTTCTTATCTACAACTGGGCATCATGAGGCCTCAAGGCGTCGCCTTATCAGGACCTCCTCGATTGAGTCCATTGTTAGTAAGGCCTTTGGTGCATTCCTGGCCATCTTCTTATCTACAGCTGAATGTTTTGAGATTCCACGAGTCATGGCTTGGACAGTCAATTTGCAGTCTCTGCAAAACTGCAGGAATGACTTGTCCTCCACAGTACCTCAGAGAGGAGGCCAGCCCCATACTGACCACTGAGTACTCACATAACCTCTCTGTGGCATGCCTAGGGAATTTCAAATGTGCATTTTACCTGTTGATTTCTAAATACATCCCAGCTTTTCCTACCATTGCGGTTCTATGTAGACAGAAAGGTTTTAGTTTATTTACTCATATTTTAGGTCTTGCTTTTTGTGACCTATTGCACATTTTTTCTCTGTTATCAGCACAGAGGCCTAGAGCCCCTTACTTAGTAACATTTATGGATACTGTGCTATTTACTAGGACTTAAATCAGATTACCAACATGCAGTGCAGCATGAAATATCTGTGTTCTCACTAGCTAAGTAGGAAAAGCCTTTCAAGGAACTTGGCACCCCTTAGCTTTTGGGCTCTTGCCATGACAATTGTGGCCAGGCTTTGGAAAAAAAAAAACCCAACCAACCAAACAAAAAAACCACCCAAAAAACAGTCATGCTGGTTTTGTTTGATTTTTTTTTTTTTTTTTTTTTTAAAAACCTGGCCACTTATTTTGATACCTAAATGGGAACTCAACTTTTTGAAGATGTAGTCCCATTTGAGTTTATCCTGCATTAACAGCAGATGGTGAATCACTTCAAGCTTTGTTTCTATTACTAGCCAACTTTGATTTACTCTCTTGTTTTGCTTTTCAGTCTTTATTGCTTCTATTTTGAAATAGCAGGGGCAGAATTATTGTTATCTCTCAGCTACAGCTTTTCTTGCACAATACTATTGACCTCTTCTTTCACTGTTTTTTTTTTGTTGTTTTTTTTTTTGTTGCACTATCCAAAAAAGTATTTTGACTAACAGGAAGGAGAAGAAGAGGATGAAACCTTTTTAATAGACTGGCAGAATAGACTGTAAGAACGTGTTGTTACAAATATCTGTGCATGTGTTTATTTGCTCATGCTGCTCCTGCTGGAAATAACAGAGAAATGACAAGGTATGACCCAGATATGCACATTATCCTTCAGTTATTTCAGTTGCAAATCAGTCCATAAACCACCATAACTGGTAACAGTGTTCTTTATATTGTATGTGGCATCAGTAGTCTCAAGGATAACATAAAGAATTCATTCTAAGCATCAGAATTCAGTAAATTGTGTCCTTCCCAATGAACAACCATAAGTATGTTCAGTCAGTTTGAGTCCACATATAGACTTGCACCTGTGGGAGAGAACTGAAAAAGTCAATCTGAGAAAACAATTGCTTTGAGTGATACAGAGACTACTTTTCCTTGGGAGCATAAACTGTAGCTGGTCTAGTTCTCGCACTGCAGGGCAGGAATCACTTCATCTTCCCTGCTTTGATACATTTGATCTTTCTGAGTGGTTGAAGGAGCTGGATTTTTCACCTTCTCCTAGACCAAAGCTGGGTGTTAGTGTCATGCATTTGAACATTTGCTTCAAGCCTTTACTGTCCCCACCTTATGGGCTCTAAAAAAGGTGAGAATTATTCCAAACCTTAGATCCCCAGCTTCAGTTTTTGTCTTAGCTTGTGTTTATTTCTCATGTATATCGTCCTTTGTTGTGGGCTCCGAAATCTGTGACACCCCCCCCCGCCCCCCATTAGGTTCATAGGCAAGTGTTCTTAGAAGCTGTTCTTGCACTTCCTGACAGTGGTTTATGGTAGTGCTGGCATGCTAACACGGGCTGTCAGCTCTTCCTAAATTATACTGGCTACAGTTGGATTAATTCCTTCTGAATTTCTGTTTACTTTTCTAATTATTTCTTTCAAAACTGATTACCTTTATTCATATTTTGGTCCCAAGTATGTTGGGTCTTCCAATTATGTAATTTTTATTATTATTATTATGATATAGGCAGAAAAACCTATGACCTATTTTCCTCTCCTCAACCTGGAACTTTTCTGTTTTGATTAAAAATACCCAAGACTCTCAAATTTGTTCTATACAAATTTTTTTTTAGGCTTTTATAACGGTTTGTTCTGAAATCTGTATCATCTTTTTTGCAAGGTGAGGTGTAATCTAACTTTTTACTCTCAGAGTAAGTCTTGGAGGAAATTTATTTGGAAGTTTTTGAAAAATATTGTTGTTTATTTCCATTTGGGAAACATTTTATTCCAAATTATATTGTTATAGTAGTATGTGTGTCTAGTTCAGTTTTTCAGTTCAAAAAAATGGGAGGGACTGGCTGCTGCTTGGCAAACTGATCCTTCTAACCCTTGTGCCATTTTATCACTATCTTTCAAATTACTGATCTGGCTGTATAATTGGACAAATAGAGTCTTTTACATTACTCAGGAGTTACCTGCTAATTCCTCATAATTCCTTGTGTTTACTCATTTATTGTTTACACTTGCTCTAGGTGTAATGTGTCCGTATGACCTTAGCATGTGAATTATTCACATAATGATTGCCAAGAATATTTGTATTCGTATGGGCTTTGGTCTAATCCTACTGAAAACAAAAGAGATACTGATACTGGCTTCTCTATGTTTTGGATCCTGATCCTAATTTTCATTGGTGACCTAAATCATGCACTTCCCTGGTTAGATGGCTTAAGTTGTATAAACAGGATGAGTCTGTCTCCTCTTCATTGATTACCTGTGAATATTCATAACTGTTCAACAAATTAATTTTGCATGAAATAAAAGGCTTTTCATAATGGTCCTGAAAGTACTTTTGGCATGAATGCTCTCATTAATATTTATTCGTAACAGTATTTGTGACGCTTTTGCTCTGTGAGTAAAACCTCCTGCACTAGAGTGTTTGAGATCAAGCTAATGAAAAAATATGAAAAGAGAAAACATCAGCTAAGCAAATACCTTCTGTTGCAGAAGGATAAATGAATGCTTCTGGGCTGTGTTTGTACCTGCTGTCCCTCCAATCTTAGTTAACCTCATGGCATATATAAATGCACATATGCATGTTAAAAATATATTGATCATTAAGGGCCAAATTACCTTTATATACTGACATTGTTATTACATGTGGTACATTAGACCACTGGTAGATTACAGCAATGGACATGATGTAACTTTATCTGTATAATTAAAAAAAAAAAATAGAATTCTAGCATACAGTCTTGCCTTGTTGGCAAGGTTTATCAGCTTTTCTAGTTTGGGCTCATGCTTGTTATGGCATTCTCTTAACAAATATTTATGTATGTCACCTCCTGAGTTTCACTCAAGAATGTATGTAGGATAATGCTGAGAGAAGAGTGGGAAGCTAGCTGAAGTGTCATTGCATAATATTTCAGAATAGCATTTTTTGATATTGAGGCTGCTGTAAACTTGGAAGACGACATCAAGGTTTCTCAGCTGTGCCCACTAAATTCATAATGGACTCTGCAGTTCCCACGTGATCTTAATATACTCTAAATGTTAAGATGTTATTTTTCCTTTTTAGAAGATTGGTGGCAATAAAAAGAACATGATTACAACAGAAATGTTAAGACTTGCCTATCATCTATAAATTGTCATGACAGGCACTGTATTTAAAAATGAACCTGTTAATTACGAACATGTCAGTTGATGATGAATGTCCTGTGATTTGAAATGTCTCTTCCAAAATGTTATTCTCATACTAAGAATCCAAAATATTAATATGTATAAGCATTGTAAAACTAGAACTTTTAAAGTGGACGTGTAGATGCATGTAGTGTGAGAGATGCATGTAATGTGAGAGATGCATGCAGTCAATTTGGGAGGCAGGGGGCTAAAACTCAAGTCAGCTGATAGGGTTTCCGTCCTTTCAAGAGGAGTTAGTTACACCTTTGATCCCCCCCCAGTCAAAACCCTACTGCTCTTTTACAGTTCGGTATAGACAACAGTAGTTAGTATACTCTGAGAGAAATTATTTGGCATGACAGGTAGAAGAGGTGAGTTTCAATGGGGTAGCTAACTGCTGTCCTAATATGCTATTGTGTATTTGACCACATGACAAATTAAAAAGATGATGCTGATGACAGCTTGATTAATTGTGAGGTATTTATTTAAATGACTGATTTGCAAAGTTGTGCTTAAGTGGAAGGATTACTGCTTTTGAGACAGTGTTGCTTTACACCAAGTGAAGATGTTGCCTTTTTTTTTTTTTTTTTTTTAAGAGATTAGAAAGAATTAGAGAGAGGGTAAAATTAAGCATCAGTGGTTTCTTTTCCAAATAATTCCAATTAATATCCTAACTAGCACAAATAAAAGCATCGGTGTTTCTAAACCTCTTACCAGAGCCTTGGGAAACTAGTTTGTTGATTTCAGTTCAGACAATTTTAAATGTGCATGTAGGGGTTTCACAGATGTTGTTTATTTCTCTACAGTGTCTCAGGAGTGAGCAGTGACACTCAAAAATTGTCTTGAGAACAGTATAATGTTTTTTTAAGGTGGGGGGAGACTTTCATCGCTGCAGTCACCACCCACTGAAGAACTGAACTAGTGAAAAATATATACTAGGAGGCAGAGAGAGGGAGGAGGTGGTGGGGAGAGATGGTTTCTCATGAGCTGTTACCAGAATCAGGAGAGAAAAAGGGAAGAAAGCAGCTAGCTGATAATTTATTACACCATCTTTAGCAGAAAAGAGAATTAAAACAAGAAAGAACTTGGCCATGAGCAATGTAGCATTTCTCACCTACTCAATGATATAAAGTGCCCAGAACAAAAATAAGGTCTGGCAAAGAAGATAACATCATGTGGGAGCCTGCAGTGTTTTAGCTCTACTGGTGGGAGCTGAGAGCAGGTGAACAGATTGTTTAGCATTAAACTAATCGATGCTAAATGAATTTCATATTATATGCCTGATAGTGGTGGTCATTCAAACCCTAGAAATATCCCAAGACTAATGTTCACCATATAATACAAACCCTCCTTTTTTTTTTTTTTTTACACATCTCTGTTTTTTTACAAACCCTCTATTTTTATAGATGCTAAATTGTATAGGCCACCTCATTCCCTAGCAGGGCTGCATAACAGTTCTGACACTGCTTAGAGAAGGGGTAGTTGTAACAGCACCCAGTTCCTATTCCAAAAGTTACCAGCATGGTTTCAATCTAGAATTACAATATAAATATTGATTATTGGAATAAACATAGCATTTGCTGGTGGTGGAACTGTTCATCCTTCCCTGTATCACTGAATCCTCTGAGCTTGTTAGTGTGTCTTATCTACATGTATTTCTAGCAGAGATTTGTCAAGGAAGTAGGCATCATAATCACTAATTAAACCTATCATTGTACATTTAAATTAGGGAAATTTGAGACAAGACTGGATTTTTGTCTTAACAAATACTGTGATTTCGGAATCAATTTATATGTAATTCTTAGCATGTGGCACCTGGTATTGGCATCTAGTGCTGCAGCTTCACATAATATGCTGTATCGTTTGGATTCACGTTAGTACTATCTTTTCATTTGAACAGAGTTTAAGAATTTTTAACAATTCATTTTGGAGTTCTTCCAATAAAACTGTTTTTAGTTCTGTGAAGTGAGGTAATTGACACTGTTGGGTGAGCAGTTGCATGCTGTTTCTAAACAAATGCATATGTTTGCATGTTTACAGCCTGTTTTGCATGTCTGGTGCAAAGATGATGTAATATCCTCTAGAAAAGGGAACCGTGTGTCACTCAGCAGGGTATATGTGTGTATGTTTCTTAGTGCTAAGGATATTTCAGTAGGGACCTCTGAGCCCCACTGAGACTGAGTCCTTGCCATGTTTATCATTGTACCAACTGTAAAAGAAATTCATTGCCTCAAAGTAGACAAAAACTGAAAGAAGGAGATGTTTGTCTGTCTTTCCTAACGTGACATGGTGCTTGCTTTTAGCACCCAGATCTCCTCAGTCCCTTCTTATGTCTCCCAGAGGCATAATTTTCCCTGTGGGCCTAATTAGAGCATCCCAAACTTTGGTCTTTCAGGTAGGCCCTTCTTTGTAAAAATTGGTAATCCCTGGACTCTGGTTGTTATTACACTAAAACAATGTGTCTTTTCAGTATCACTAGGACGTGTAGGATTCTGCAATGACAAGCAGTTCCATTAAATATTACCTGTACTGTTTTGAGACAGTTTAGCTTCACAGAGAGTAACTTTGGAACACGTACATGTATTATTTATTGACATTTGTGCCATGTTCGCTTTCAGGATGGCCTAACTCAACATCTGTTCCTTATTAAAGTGAGCATCTGGTTATTTCACAGATAATTATGAGACATGAGCTTACTGTCCTCTGGGCCTACCAGGCAAATTGGAACCAGGCTCTCTAGGTGGATGGTAAGACCTGGTTCAGTGCTGGGTGCAATTCTGATCACACCTTTTACATGGAGTGTGGTCAGAACAGGGTTTATCTGTTGTACCCTGTTTGCGAGCAGAAGAACCTACAACTTCAGTGTTGTGTCCTAGGATCAGAAAGAAAAAAGAGAGGTGAAGGTTTTTCCAACTCAGAATAAAATGGGAAAGTTCTTGAAAGCTCTGCTTCTGCTAAACTTCATCCCTTGCTTACTCTGAAAATCTGAATTTGTGATCTTTCTTTTGCCCTGGCAAATAAGTTTGTCATACAGCAAAGGAATGAATTCACCAGTAGTAGAACAACTGCTTAGTGACTATGGGGAGAGAGTTTGTTCCCTGATTGAGTTTGTCCAGAGAAGTAAGTTGTCTCATAGAGAAAATGACCACAAGATTACAGTTATGAGCTGCAAGAAGCCACAGCTAATTTTGCCTTCTCTTCTCCTGGAGCGAGGTGCATAACTCATTAGTGTTCATTATGAATTGTAAAGACTAGCTTGCTTCTGGTGGGCAATTGCAATATTTAATCTTTTCTTTGTGTTGCTACTCTGTTTAGTTCATAGCTACAGTTTTTAACTAGAGGAGACTATGACTCTGGTATTAAGCCTGAAAGGCCTCAGAAGGAAAAAGACTATGATCTTTGTTTCTTGTTTACCTCTGTGTGGCAATGTTCCCTAGAAATGCAAGCCTGCAAATAAGTAATCTAACACACCCATCTCTGCTGGCAGCTCTGCCAGTTGCAGGATTTTATTTCTTTATGCTCCAATTTGTCTATAAGCTTTTGTGGATATGTGTCAGTATGGATGTACAAATCCAAAAAAAGTGCACAAATGCTTTTTGTCCTGGTGCTTGCTTTGTGTTCCTTCCTTAGGACCTGTAAAACAGTTGTAAGGCAACACAGTCAGAAATACTGCAATACAATTGCAAATATCAGCAATGTATTGCAAATTCAAATTGCAATGCCAAACCATGCTAGTCTGCTAAACAATTGCTTTGACAGAATTCGTTCATCTGATTGGCCAGTTGTGTTTATGGAATTCCTTTGAAAAAGCAGTATGGGTGGGACAAAGCTATTCTTAATCATAGTTAAAAAGCATATCCCACCAGACTCTGTCAAAATTCATAGCTACCCTTCAGAAGCAAATAGCATAAACATCTCCATAGCTCTAGCTCCTCCTATAAACAATTCAATCTTGAGAAGTTGTGTCATTTTAACTTCACTTCTGCTCTGTATTTGTTGCATTTGATTTACTGTGACAGACTTGTTATCTGCATAACCATAGGGTTTTTTTCTTGACAGGTATTATCAGCCGCCAGGAGGCAGAAGAGTTGTTGATGAATAAATCTGAAGGAACATTCCTGGTACGAGTCAGTGAGAAAATCTGGGGCTATGCATTGTCTTATCGCCAGCAAAGCGGGTTCAAACACTTCCTGGTTGATGCTTCGGGGGATTTCTACAGCTTCCTGGGGGTAGATCCAAACCGACATGCAACACTGACAGATCTTATTGATTTTCACAAGGTAACACTTGCTAGGTGGAGATCAATAGCTGAGTGGAATGGATTAATAATTTAAAGAGGAACCGTGTAATTTGAAACCACACTGGAATATAGAAGTAACCATACTGGGAGATAGAATATACATATATATTCTACAGTAAGATTATCTGTAACATTGATAATTTCTGTCTTTTGTTGCACTGAATCGGAAGGCTTTTCCCCTTCGTTCAACTGCTTCAGCATGTATTTGTGTCACTTCTAAGCAGGTTCTTATGCAATGCATACTTTCCTGGGCTAAAAATGGACTAATAAGGGCTGACAGAGCTAACACTTTTTCAGCCTCTTTGCTGTGCAAAATTGGATTGGAAATACCATAGAAAGGTCTTTCAATGAAATTTCAGCATTTTTTGACCTTTAATGTAAGGGCTATAATGGGCAAAAGGAAAGGAGTTGGGGCCCTGCAGTAAAGAAGGGAACATGGGAGGGGTTCTCTTTTAGGAATGTGCTACTGGTCATTCCTTATTATCAAAGCAATCTTGCAAGAGTAATTTACTGCTTGTCTTTGACTTTAGATGGGTTTGAATTACTTTGCCTCTAACTTGTGTTTCTTGTTGCGAGGCTGTGACTAAACAGTAGCACTGTTTCTGATAGCATAGGTTGTTTTCATCATCTAGAGTTTCTTCTCACCATCTTCATCAGTTTTCATTATGCTTTTTTCTTAGCCGCCCTTACAATTTTTCTTCATCCTCTCTTTTCTAGTTCCCTTTCCTTTTTTTATGCTTTTGTTACTCTTGTCTCAAAGTAAGTCTAATAATTTTTTGCTCCTCCTTTTCTTTGCAGCTTTTAGTTTTTTCAGTATTCAGTCTCACAGACACTAAGCAGAGTTTATTTTTCTTCTAATTTCCTTCCTCTTTTAAAACTTTCTTTTACTTCAGCTGGTTTGCAGCATCTCTTCAGTCAAACCTGCACACTATTTCTTCAGCCTTTAATCCTGACATTTCAATTGTTATTAGCAGTATGGTAGAAGTATATTATTTTGGATTTTATTGGCTTAACAAAAAGAAGTCGAGTTTCTCAGAATTTGCATTACATGAAGGAACAGAGATTATAATGTGATATCCTTCATAAAAACACAGATGTTCACTTCCTAAGTAGGATTTTTAAGTCCCCAAACAAAAACAAAACAAAACAAAAAAATCAAGGGGAGAAAATCCCAAATTCATTTAGTTTCACTGAAAATCATTAATTTGTTCTGAAAGTTAGAATTTGGTTGGCCTCCTCTCCCTCACCTTCTTTTCCCCATCTTAGCAACTGGCATGTGTGCACACAGAGGTGGCTTTATCTTGAGATCAAATAAAAAGTTAAGACAAGTGAGGTTTGCCTTAGTGTCCCCTCACAGATCTATATTAAAACTGGTCTCTTTGCCAACCACTTCAGGAGGCATCTTATCCTGTGTCTCACATGAAGTTTTTCTGAAGATTTTCTGCCTGCCCTTTCTGGTGAAGTACATTGTCGAGTGTCCCAAAGCCTTCTGGTAACCAGCTATGCAATCTGTATGTAAATAGTTGCACTGCAGGAACACATTCTGTAGTGGCTATTGCTATATTGTTTTGAAAAGTTGCTGCTTCCTCAAGACTATTTTTGGCAAGAGTATACTTCCCCACCCCAAAAGCTGCATGGATTTCCCTTTGAGGGTTCTTTTCACTTTCAATCAGGGCTGACATAACTGGCATAACTACTTTTTTTTAGTTGCTTATATTCTTCGTCTAAAACTGCTTTGTTTTGATTTTAAAAAATTAAGAAAATGTCACTCAGGCAGCTGCTCTGACAGCTACAAGGGTGTGACAGGTTAATCCAGGACAAAGGGGGTGGTAACCATTAGCTAGAAGACTAAACTTCTTGTAGAAGAGGGTGTGAGTGTGCATTTTCTCTTATTACTATTTTCATTTAAATACTGTGTGGTAAGCATCAATAACATCCAAGATAATTGCTAAATATGTATATGTACTTCCTCATAACCTCCTCAAAAGCATTTAATTTGAGTAGTAATTTTCTGAACTTATTCTCAGTCTGATATTGTGATTGGGAAGGAACCACAACTGGGAGCCTGCACGTGTTCTGAGGAAATCAGGCACCAAATTTCCATTGAATTGCAATAGAAACTAGATAAGTTGTGCAAATGTTAGGCCCATTTAGATCCATAACTTGGATCTAAACTTTTGGATGAAGGATTGCTATTTTAGTCAATATAATTCTGGATTCTGTCTCATTTTGGTGCATCTATAAATCTTAAGTTTCTACAAAAAATAAAAATGGTCATTACTATAAGAATAAGTACAACGACCAAGTTCTCTACTTTTCCAGTAAGCTTTTTTTCTGTATTCATCTTGGTAATCAATTACTGGAATGACAGACTTGGCATGTGAGCATTTAATTAATGAGAATAGGTGCTATTTGTAAAGACTGTCTTTACCCTAGCAGGGTTAATATCTTTCACCTCTCTGTAAACAGTCAGAAAGCTGTTACTGTGGTGTGTGAGCACTCAATGCTAAGCTCTTGCTCAGTCTGCCTGGGGGAGCTTCTTTCATCCCAATGACTATGAAGTAGCATAGTAGGACTGGCATATGTCTGTTAAATCAACCCTTGAGACCATCCTTTATAGGCACATGTGGTTGTTATTCTTAAGTAGCATGTAGCAACTTGCAGGTAGTACAAATCGTTTGATTCCACTGTTTGATGCTAGCACAAGTTATAACTACCATAAGTACAAGATAAAGCATGAAGAAAATTAATAGTTTATAGGATCCCTTTGCTGGTCTGTACTTATTTTATCACAAGGTTATTTGTAATTGCTTACCAATTACAGTGGAGTGATGCTCTTTATTGCTACTGGTTGCTTTTCTTAGAAGACAGGGAAAGGCTTAGACATCTATGAATGATATTTTAATTGGTTTTATCTTTCTAGGAGGAAATCATCACATCTTCAGGTGGGGAGCTACTACTGGAGCCATGTGGGCAGCAGAAGAATCCTCCAGACTACAGTCCTTTATTTGAATAACTGATCCAGGACTGATAGGGATGCATTCTCAATAGCTGTAGTAATAGATAGCTACAAAAGTAAACACTGAAAAATAGTTAATAAACTTCCAAAGCCACTGGTTTTGTGGCCAAAAAGTATCCTCATTAGAAAGCACAAAATATATGTCTTGCATCTGAATCATCATCATTATTCGTATTGCTAACATTTTAAACATAAGAAGTTACTGGAAAATTACGAATTAAGACTATTCCCAGAAATTTTTCAATGGTTTGTGGGCAATTGCACTGAACACTAAGTTCCTATCTTAATTTTCTTAAAGTCTGAGATTGAAAATGCAAAATGCAGCTAGAAGTATGGGTGGGAGCTATTCATAGAGTATTGTGCAAAGTAACAATATTGGTGAACAGATTCTTTTTTCCAAATCAAGTTTTGTCAGTTTCTGTTGACAATCTTGTTACTCAGTGGTGCACTTCTGATAACAAGAGAAGCAGTCTTAAAATGTACTTTTGTAGGTTGTGATTGCTTAAATGGTTAGGTGTAGCTGGAAACTTGCCATTGTGCTTTTTAATTCCGGCCTACAAAGTTCACCACAGCAGACACAGGATAAGGTCATTCACATTATATTTGCAATTTCAGGCAGTCCAACAGCCTTGGAAATAATTTTACTCCTCTACAGAAAGTAGTTTATTCTAAACTAGTTATTCTAGT
This sequence comes from Pterocles gutturalis, assembly GCF_000699245.1. Classification (NCBI taxonomy): domain Eukaryota; kingdom Metazoa; phylum Chordata; class Aves; order Pterocliformes; family Pteroclidae; genus Pterocles; species Pterocles gutturalis. Next base: position 12,036 of record NW_010117420.1, read on the forward strand.
GAAAGCAGTTTGATTTGCAGCAAGACCAACTTTCACTGGCCTTGTCATGTTCTCTGCTTTCTGATGTGTGAGATACACGCTGGAGACACCTAGGTTTACTTTGCTTTGGGAACAGATATTTTCCTTAGCTGAGCTATTAGTGAAGGTAGGGGTGGTATATTTACCCATAGAAAAGGTACAACTAATTACATTATCATCATGCTATTTTTGTGTTTAAAAAGATACACACAACGTGTTCTTGGTCCATTTGTTATACATGCTAAACTCCCTGAAAACAGACCCATAGCCTGGAACTATGGAGCAGTTGCTTAGTGTTTGGACTATAAAAAAAATCTCGCCACTGTAGTTAGTTCACTGTACTGAAATTTGTGTCTTAGCAGTCCTTGCACTCTGGGCTGTTACACAGTGTAGGTGTAGTCCTGCATTGCTTCACTGGTGAACTGGATGCTACTGAGGCAGCAGAGTCACGAAATGGAGAGTTCCAGAACTGTTACTGATACCTTCCTTTGCCCCTTGCTCTATTGTGATGAATGGCTAGATAGAAACTGCTGGGTATAGAAGTGTTCTTTTCAGCTCCAAACATTCCTTTTTGCAGGGCAATATTTCAAATAACAGGGTTGTGCCAGTTTTGTATTCAGCTGATTTATTTCAAGAGTGAAGTGTGACTTGGGGGATATAGTTCTTGTACCTATTTGTTGCTCTCATAGCCATGCCTTTAATAGACAGTTTCTCAGTACTTTTTTCATGTGCTGTGTATTTTGAGATGTAAAGTGGACAAATTCATATGTGTTACTGTACCTATATGTTTGTGTTTGGTTTTTTTGTGTTTTGTTTTGTTTTGGTTTTTTTCCTAGGAATCTCTGTACACATAGGAAAGGCACACTGAGTGTATTTCTATACGCTACTGCTTTGGGCAGACTCTGAATTCCTGCGTGGTTGTCTTCCAAATCCCAACATGGACTTCCTTCCTGAACCCTATGTAAATCCATTCCTCAAATAGTAATTTCTTTTGACTCGCTGTTACCTTCTGTACTTTGTCCAACCTAGATGGTAAGCTGTCTAGGAAAAGAAACTTGTCTTGTCCAAACTTATAAAGCATACCATACATTTAAGGTGCTACAATAGTATAAATACCTGTCATAATAATAACAACAAATTTTTCATAATTAATTCTACTGGTGCATAGTTCTACAGTTAGCCCACATTAAAGTCTAGATTTTTGCATACAAACTTCATTGCTGTTCAGGAAATTTTTCTTTTGTTAACATTGCTTTTTTGTGTGATTTAATCCATCAGTGTTTGTGACCTATGAAAAGAAAATTCTGTGAACTTTCCACAGAGAGTTAGCTGGACAGTTTCGGTATTAGTCACTTGGGATGCTGGCTCAGGAGATTTTAAATACTTACTGTTAGCACCTCATAACAAAGCAAATCAGGACATAACAAATAAGCAATGCTTACTAGCTGGAGCAGCTGTTCTTAGTGCACAGTGCTCAGATAAGAGCCGGCTGGGCTTTTCACAGCAAGTCGGCTTAGAGGGGTAGGACGTTCTTTAGCTATGTGTCTGATACCTTGAGAAACAAAGTGACCTGGCAGCTAGGTAAAGGCTCAAGATATACTAGCAATCTTGGAATTTTGTTAAAGTGTGGTCCTCTGCAGGTCACCAGGGCTGGATTCTCAAAATTGAATGCAGCTCTGCAATTTTCTGAACATAATAGGCCTCTAGTAGGATCTATAGTCTCCTTTAAATTAGAAGACTGGTGTGTGTGATCTGGGATCAGAATACATCTGGTACTGGCCTATATAGACGTTGAATCCAGCTACTGGAATGTGAAGCTCAGCACTCACTGTGCTTCAGATATGGACTCTGTGAAATATAATGGACTAAGCTGCTTTTTTCCAATTCACTAAGTGCAATCTACTTCCTCCAAAGATCCCCAGTATATACCAGCTGCTTACTCTGAGAAACTAGCTCTGCACTTAGAATCATAGAATCATAGAATGGTTTGGGTTGGAAAGGACCTTAAAGATCATCAAGTTCCAACCCCCCTGCCATGGCAGGGACACCCTCCACTAGACCAGGTTGCTCAAAACCTCATCCAGCCTGGCCTTGAACACCTCCAGGGATGGGGCATCCACAGCTTCCCTGGGCAACCTGTTCCAGTGTCTCACCACCCTCACAGTTAAAAATTTCTTCCTAATGTCTAGTCTAAATCTACCCTCTTTCAGCTTATACCTGTTACCCCTTGTCCTGTCACTCCACTCCCTGATAAAGAGTGCCTCCCCATCTCTCCTGTAGGCCCCTTCAAGTACTGGAAGGCTGCTATTAAGTCTCCTTGGAGCCTTTTTTTCTCCAGGCTGAACAACTCCAACTCTTTCAGCCTGTCCTCATAGGGGAGGTGCTCCAGCCCTCTGATTAATTTTGTGGCTCTCCTCTGGACTCTCTCCAACAGGTCCAGGTCTTTTTTATGTTTGAGTCCCCACGTCTGAACACAGTACTCCAGGTGGGGTCTCATGAGAGCAGAGTAGAGGGGGAGAATCACCTCCTTGACCTGCTGCTAATGCTTCTTTTGATGCAGCCCAGGACACGGTTGGCTTTCTGGGCTGCAAGCGCACACTGCCAGCTCACGTTCAGCTTCTCATCCACCAATACCCCCAAGTCCTTCTCCTCAGAGCTGCTCTCTATCCATTCTCTGCCCAGCCTGTATTTGTGCTTGGGGTTGCCTCGACCCACATGCAGGACCTTGCACTTGGCCTTGTTAAATTTCATGAGGTTTGCATTGGCCCACCTCTCAAGCCTGTCAAGGTCCCTCTGGATGGCATCCCTTCCCTCCAGCGTGTCCACCACACCACTCAGTTTGGTGTCATTGTCAAACTTGCTGAGGGTGCACCTGCTCCCTCTATGTAGATATCTCAAGAACCACCTCAACCTTAGGTTGTTCACAGCTTCACGTGTTCCATCACAGAACAGCTAGACCCCTAATTTAACGGAGAATGGAAAGGTACCTGTTAAAGTTAAAAAAATGTAGGTATCCATTGAGTTACCTCTGAGGCCAGAGAGCTGCAGCTGGATGCATAGGACTGAGTGTCTAAAGGCAGTACTGATTAATTAAGGTGGTATTTAGACACCTAGACATCTTTGCAGGCTGGTGTTTTGCCTTTATGAACCGTAAAAAAAAAAAAAAGTAAAATGCCACCTTTTCTTTGGAAAAGGTGCTAGGCATCCTGAAAAAGATGACATGCAATTTCCAACGTTTTCAGAAGATTGCTCAACCCATTGTACACAATTTTTGGGACTGTTTATAGACAGAATATTGAAGAATGTGTTCAATGAGGAATTCACTTTCAGAGGATGATAATAATCCAGCTATTCATTTCTAGTGACACACTTCCCAGTGATTGCTTGTGTTTTGTTTAGCCAGTAAAAAGGCTTGGAAATATTATCTCTTTAGCTTATGTATCCTCTTGTGATATAATTAATGACAGCATCATCATTTTCCCTTCAGAGCACACTTCCTACTTTTAATTTTATAAATTTCTCTGTCTGAATTCCATCCATTTCTCATTCTGGGTATTACCTGGCTTTAAAATAAATCCCTTGTAAATTCCCCTGCAAATGAAATTACTTGGAAAACTGCAATTTCATCTGAGTTTTATTATGCTAATAAATGTCAGAATTCTCTGTTAAAGGAATTGCTTTTTTTTTTTCCATATCCCCACAGAAATAATGAAAAAGATCCAGCCAATTGATAGAGTTACCAGGAGAGAAAAACTCAACAATACATAACCAGAAGCAGCAGCAATAACATACAGTGAAACTTAACTGAACAAAAATTTTGAAGGAAACAAAAGGAGATCATAGCAAGCAGAAATTAAGAAGCAGGGAAGCTTTCCTTAGTAGAGATGTGCAGCTGCTGCCAATACAACTGAGGGCTGTGGGCAAAGTACAAGTGTGGAGATGTTTTATAAGCTGCGAAATGCTTCTGGTTGCCTTCCAGAAAATAAACGGACTTCGAAAAGATAACCAGTTAGTAGGAAGAATAGAAGGGAAAGCAGTGAAGCAGTAAATATGGAAAATTAAGAAAATAAGAACAGGCGAAATGTTCTCATCCCATTGTTTCGAAATAATTTTGGTTTTTTACTACTCTGGAAGGAAGTCTGGGCACTGCTACAGCCCTTTTGCTCTGCAAGTCTCCAAGATTTCATCTTTGAGCTAAATCTACCTTGGAACTAGATTTTACACTCTCAGTCTATAAGAGTTGGGCTGGTCCGTACTGCAGCCTTGAATGCTGCCTCTGTTTGATGCTGTCTGAAGCTGTCCATTACTGTATAAAAAAAATATCTTTTTAGTGCTGCAGTTTCATTGCCTGTAATGGCTGGCTTTATTCTGTTGCCCAGTGGCCTTCGTATCTTGCTTTCTGATCTGTTTTTCTAGTGGTAGCTATTGTTGAGTCACAGGAGATGCATGTTATGGATTTTCATTATAAGATTTCTTGTCAATACTTCTTGTCAGTAAGACCACTGAGCGACCTATTATGGTAATTCTTTTTCATAAGGAAAATGCTACAGCAATAAAGAAAACTTTTAAATTAATTTAACTTTTCTTCATATCTGTTTCACAGCAATAAAATGTGGCACACAAGGTCCCAAGCTTGTTTGCATGTATGTTTGTAAAATCAGTTCTTGAGGATTTATTCTTGCTTCTTCCTGGATCCACAGATGCATCTGGTCTTTCTAATTTTGTCTTCATCTGTTGTTATACGCAGACATCTCCAAGTTAATACTGCTCTCTTTTCTAAAAGAGAACAAAGAACAGCAAAGAAATTGACAGCAATCATGGGTGAGATTTTTCAAAGCTACTCAAAGAATGTAGATGCCAGTCTGTTACCTCTTATAAATACTGTAATTAAATAATAATGTAGTATGAGTATTTACGTATTAATTTTATAAAAGAACAGTCCAGGGCAGCTATTAAGGACTAAATACCTATTGGGCTGAACAAAAGAAGATAGCTCCTGCCTCAAGAAAGAGATATCTAAACATTTTTTATAACACAGATTATTTTCAGATTTACTGAGTAGAAACAGTTTCCAAAGACCAGTTTCAGAATGAGAATTTCCAGTAGATCTCAAGGACTTTGAATCTAATTACTGGGACTTATTTATTTGATGAGATGAGCCAAGATTAATATACTGACTACAGTAAAACAATTCAGTTTTGTGTGAACTAGGGATCCACTTCTGCTCATTCTTCCCCTGAGTCCCCACAGATGTGAATACAGAGCATTAATGGAGTTACACCACATTTCACCGCAGGCTAAATTCTTCTCTTTACTTAATACCACAACACAAACCTGCTCTAAGGTGAAATGTGGTAGTTCACAGGCAGAGAAATTCTTTCATATGAATAAATTTGCATAATTTACAGGTTGGTTTATTTTTCAATTATTTTCAAGGACTGACTTTCTTTTCTGTTTTATTATGCCTTTGCTTTAAGATTCCTTTGTCCTGTCTCAAGAAAGAGGATAGGTTTAGTGACCACTGTGAAGTAATAATATGTCCCTGGCTGGTCTATCAATTGCAGAATGAGGTGTTTGCACTTGACCAGATGTTTGATTTGTGTTTCCTGAGGTGAGTCTTTTGCATACATGCTGTCTAACGATAATGGTGTATAATTGATTTTTATAGCTAATTTCTTGCCATGTAAGTGCTGTGTGAAACCTTCTCTTCAAGTGTTTGTTTACTGCTAGTGATTAGTCCTGTAGCTTGTATATTTACACTATGACCCTTAGCTAATACAAATTTTCTACATGAGCCTCCAATGAGTTTGGTTTCTTCTCTCGGAATTTCTTATGGTAGTTTTAAGTGGAGGTAACATAATTTTATGGTATCTTTATTAATCATCAATAAGTGATTTTTCTTATGTAGGAGAAATTACTTCAAAAGAGATAGGGTATTTAGTTTGGTCCTAATTGTGTTTCTTTCTACGTGCAAATAAAACTCTTAGCATGTTAATGTCTCTTTTAAGGTTTAGCTGCCACTACTCCCCTGTTCTCAGTTTTAATGAGAACTATATGTGGAAGAGGGTCATACGCTCATGAGCAATGGAGAGAAAAGAGAGGAGGTAGGACTGCCTGTCATATTCCATATAATTTTACATATAAAGGCAGTCAAATTCTTGAATTCAGTATTTCCTGAGATGCGGTGTTTTTCCTGCTTAGCGTTCAGAGGATCTAGGCTGAGACCTATTGTCACTACTTTTCCCCTATACAACAGCAACAGGAAGGTGTTCATATTGGGTGTGAAAAGGGCCCAAATGGAGTTGAATGAGTAACATTTCAGTGCTCCAAGAATGGTACAGAAGTAGCGTAGAACAAGAACATGGTAAAAATGTTTTTTGTATATAGGTGTGTAGAGCTAGGAGTAATTGCAAGTTCTTGTTTGATAGAAGTTAATTATTTTAATTATAAAATTGTCATTAATGGTCAATGCCTGTGATGACACGGCCAATCTTAATGCATTTCCTATTCTGCAATTTCATAGAACATAGATTGCCCAAAAGGAAAATCAGAATTATATGTCTTAGACAAGAGTTAATATGCACTATTGTACGATACTTGAGGCAGAGAATTTTAAAATGTATTATGCTTCACTATCAGGGTGTGGGAATTTAGAAGCTAAACACTGCTAAACATAAAGCATAACAAACTTCACAGTGTAATTTTTATAACATTTAAAAAGTCAAAGAAGAATAAAACTGTCCCTGGTTCTACTCCTCTCCTGTAGGAAATACTGTCAATATGGTAAAAAAGAAAATGTCTTCTCATAAGGGAGTTTAAGCTTAATGATGGATGTAAATATTACAGCAAATCATTTCAGAGAGCTCTACACTGAACACTACACTCCAATTAGGACAGCCTGTTGCACTTCTATTTGTTCTTGGTTCTCAAACATCTCTTGCTTGTGATAGCCTGATGCTAATGAGAAATAAGTTTTTACTAAGTCATTCAAATCCAACTTTCTGAAAGACGTATTGGGCTATACGTTTCGTTATCATTTTTACCATGAACATTTTCTCTCAGGGAATACCAGAAAAAAAATATTTCTAACAGCAATGACTAAGTGCATGCAGTTCTGGTCTGGCTGCTAGACAGAATTTTGTTACCTTTTGTGTGCTGTACTCACAGCACGCTGGTTCATTCATTTTGAATTTGAGTATGCTATGTGCTACACTGGAACCTATCTACATTTTCAAATAACAAAACAGTAAAGATCCGTGCATGTGAGCAAACTGTGCTGTGGGATGAAAATGTTCACCTCATTCCAATGCTGAGTCCTTGACAACATCCACTGCAGTTCGTGTGGCAATCCTTGGTTGATAAATATGAGAATTATTTATAAGGACTGCCTGTCAGAATCACTTTTCACTTCCCTCAGAAAGAAATTGAGCTACTCTAAAATCTTCCATTGACAGATTTTAACGGAGAAACGTTCTGTTTTCAAAATGCAAATCTTCATGAAATTGTTTCAATTTTTAGAGTAAAAAAGATTAAAAGTAGCAAAGGCATTTTTAATTGCAGAAAATATGAAAAGTATGCACAAATTTAACACAAAAATCTATTTTTTATTTAGCCCTGAGTGAGAATGTGCTGCATTAGGCTCCAAAGTCAATACAGATATTCAATATTTTTGACATTTCATTAGGCATCCATTCTCTCCCTTAATGCTAGTTTCCTTTTAAGGGAGAATGGAAATACACAGGGAACAGTTATTCAGAATGTCAAGCCCATTAAATATCTGATTTGACAACTGAAATAAATTTATGAAGGTTTAAATAAGACCCCAGATAATGTTTTCTCCAGGAAAAAAAACAAGCTAACAAGGTGGGTGAGTTCAGAAAAAAGACCTGATGTATATTATTCACAAATTTGAATATTTTGTGTTACATGCTTGGGTCCTTACGGTATGATTTCCATTTATATACTACTAAAAACTGCGAGCATGGAAAAATTATTAATTTAAATGGAATAATAAATAACATAAAAGAAGTTAAGTCTGCTATTCCAGTTTCTCTGAAAAAAAGGCTAATTCTGTCAACCCTATGGTTATGGAAAAGACTAAGCCTGTTAATGAACTTTCACAGGAAAAGGGTTCTAATTTTCCAGGCTGTCATTGTGACTAGTCGAAACAGAAATCTCCTACTGGAAGCAGGTCTCTGATTAATAAATACAAAGTTCTGGCTACGTGTTCAGATACTAAACAGAAACATTTGCAATGATCCAGTTACATGCAATGAGAAACGTCCCACAGCCATTGTCATGTGGCAAAAATGAATGTCTTGGACTCCAGTTGTTCACCTTAAGCTAGACTAGAAACTTGGTCTTCATTCAGAGTTCCAACTCACTGCGCTGTCTGCTCCTCTGCCAAAGATCACTGGTTATTTGAGGATGTGTGAGGTCAGGAGATAGTGTGAAACTTTTGAAACCTTGAAGTATTTCCATGATAGGAAAAAAATATTTCCCCATCCCTACCCTAGATAAAAGTCGGCTTGCAAAGGGAAAAAAGGAAGCTATGTGAAACTGTTGCAGACATCTTTTTCCCATTGGTGAGTAGACATTCAGACAATTTGTTGAAGTCAACTAGAAGTAAGTGGGGAAGAAGGATTTCACAGCCGGGTCATTTTTTATTCATTCTGTTCTACAGCACCACACATACAGCCGTTCAGCTATCCCATCTGTTCTCGGAAGTTGTTCAAAATCCAATGGACTAAAAATATTCTGTCTGCCAAGGAGACAGTCAAGGTGATTTGAAAAGGCTCAGATGCTTTTACTTTGGGCCACAGTCTGCAGATAAATTAAGAGGCATCAGGGCTTTTATTTTTTTTCCTTTGTTGTGTTTTGTTTTGTCTTCCTCCCCCAGACTTTATTAATAATGAACCAAATTCACAACAACCAAGGAGAAACGTGCCTGCTGGCTAGTATTCTGTTTGTAATACTGTGTCTGCACCTGCCCACAGTGCTAGAATTCATTTCAAGTTACATTTTAGTAATTGATGATCACTTGCCATATCCCTTTATAAAGCTTTTTTATCAATGTCTTTGGTGGTTCATTCTGTATCAGCAGCAAATCAATGAAATTTTAATGGAACAGAGTGCTCTACTTGAGACTGAATTAATGTTGCTTTACTTGTTTCAATATCAAGTGAAGTTTTCAAAGTCTAGAAGGATAATAGCTTTTAAATTTTTTTCCTTGATAGCTTTGTTTCTGCACAATGGTGGCATCCTTGTGATCAGCTATAATAAAGATTAAGTGCATTAATTAACTAATTTGACATTAGCGATGTGCTGTGAGAGACAGTGGAAAAAGGTGGGGTTTGAAGCTGAGGGCTGGATCCTTGTGAATGTGGAGCCCGGGTGGCTTAGACCGTCCTTACACTTGAACCTTCTCATGTTCTTGCGGCACTTTATAGGCTCCCGCGCGTTCTTTAGAACAGTTCGGTTTCAGGCGCTGAAGCTTCTCTCTTGGCAGAG
>NW_010117421.1:0-19137 GCF_000699245.1 Pterocles gutturalis
GGATATTTGTATATATTACTATTATTATAGTAATTATTATTATTTCCACTATTGTTGAAGTTTAGTTATTAAATTGTTCTTATCTCAACCCACGAGTCTCCTTTCCCTTCACCCCTTAAATTCTCTCCCCCATCCCTGAGAAGGGTGAGCAAGCAGCTGCGTGGTGTTTTGCTGCCTGCCAGAGTAAAACCACAACATAGTCTTATAGACCACACCAACCCTTACTGGGTTTGCTGGGGTAACTGATGCTGTTGTGCCATGAAGTTTCACTTGGGTAGTGTCTTGCTTGTGCATTTACTGCTGATTCAACGGGGTTTCAGCCCAGGCTGCTGTTGTCCTGTGGTACCGCTCAGCTTGGCGCTATCGGTAGTAGCCCAGGAGCAATCCCTGCTCCTTGGAGGCAGGGACAGCCGTCCTGTTTGCTCTTGTTTCCTCTGGAGCTGGGGATGCCTTTGTCCTGTGTGAAGACTCCATTCATTTATTGGAAGGTGTGGCTGCAGTTACACCTAATTACTCTGAAGGTCTTTTTTCAGCGGTTCGGAAGTACTTTAAATGAGACAAGTCACAAAAATACCGTGTTATGTTTGTAGACTGTTATATCAAGAGATTGCTGATTTGCTCAGAGCATCTTTAAGCTGCTTCTATGGTGCTTTATGAAAGCAAAGTCACTGCTCCAAGCACAGGGCTTTAATATAATGGACTTAACGATGCCACCACCAGCAAGCTCCCAGTGCATGGCACACAAATGAGAGAACCTGCATTTTTTTTATTGTTTTAATGAGAGATTTTGAAATATGGCCTTTTTTAGATTCTTCAGCAATATAAAAAGTCCTCTTTTCTTCTTTCTTATTTCCCGTTTGAGGAGCAGATTTGATGATTTCATTGGAGACTGGCGGGAAGGCTGCTGCTGGCTGGCTGCAAGCCACGAGCGCTGGCAAGAGCCGCCGCCGGGAAGATGAAGAGATTTACACCCTCTGATTTGTGTATTAACAGGGGCAAAGCAGTAGGTGGGCTTGTCGGCGGATGATAAAAATTGAGGGTAGTGTTTCTTTTCCCCACGCAGGTAGTGTTGTGAGTGACAGGGAGCCAGACTCACAGAAATTCAGTATATCGTGTAGCCTTGTTAATAAATATTAGCAGTTTTAGTTGAATATCTACTGTGCTTTTTCCCCTTCTTTTTGTGAAAGCAGAAAATGTTCTTAAGCTGAAGCTGAGACTGGATCTTGTAGAAATGGTGAGAGAGGGGAACTAGCCCAACGACTGAACCGTCATGGAGAGCTGGAGGTGTGAATCCCTGGAGATTATTTTTTTTTTTACACGTGGCTATAAGGTCATAGTTCCAATCCATGATCTTGAAGAATGACACATTTGGTTCTTATGAACCAAATGAAATGCTGAAAAATCTGTAGAATGAAAAGAAAAGCATTCTTGAGAGTTGTACTTGAATGATTGAGTTAAAATTTAATTTTTTATGATTTTTCAATGTATCCTCCATGTGTGGGACGTTTGTGCTGGTGCTTTGGATTAGAAAGGAAGATGTGCGAAGACTAAGTAGAACTGACCATGAAGGCATTGAATCCTTTATGAAAATCCCCCTACAGCATAAATACGTGGATGGAAAAAATAGATTGTTTCCATGCATTATGCTGAGCGAAGCCAGCGAGTGAGCCGCATAAAAGGTGACAAGTAAATTAGATTCTTAAAAATTCTTGTGGTTTTGATAATCTGAGTTGACATTGGTAACACAGGTTAGGGAAAAGTCTTTTTCAGAAAAATAGGTTCATTTATTTCCTGTGATAGGTAAGAGGCATTATAGGGCAGATCCAGGCTAGATCTTCTTTCAGCGGTCCTTTCTTGGTGGAATTAGATAGCTGCCAAGTATTGATGCTCTAATATTTGTAATGGATTCTACACACTGGGAGGGAATTGCTGTGCTGGAGGAGACTTTGATGTGCCCCTGTACTAGAAAAAGGGAATTTTTCTTCCTGCATGGGATGTTCTGAATTGTAAATTCCCGAGTTATGTTTTCTATCTCATCTAAAGCACCACTCGTGTGAACATGTCCACATGAGGATAGGCCTGATGAAGGAATTAGATGGCTCCTGACCTTCCTCTTCATGTGGTTTAAGAGGAGACGTGGTTGCTTTCCTGGCATGAGATGAGGAATCCGATCTAACAGTAAATTCTAAGGATTAAATGCTTCTCAAGAGGTGAGGGTGCCTGGGGAACTGGGGCACATCCATGGCCAAGTAACATCAGGGTTGCAACCCAGCTTAAGTGTTCAAGCCTAAACTCTCACCTAAATCCCCTAACCTAAATAGGGTTAGGGTTTTACAGTCAGCTATAAAATCTGTGCCTTGTTTCTTTGACTTTGTCAGAAGTTGACCCAGTACAGAGATTTAGGTGGTGGTGGGTTGACGGTTGGACTTGATGATCCTTGAGCTCTTTTCTAACTTTAATGACTCTATGATTCCTTTCAGAGCTATGCTACTCAAGAATAGAGGACTTCCCAGCAAGAATGTCAAGATGCGTTTTCCAGTGTGATAACTGAATGCTAAAGACAAGTTGCAGCAATAATTGTCTCACCCTTAAATGCGTAGGCTAAAAAAGCTCGTGCTGTTTGGTTCTCCTGAACGGAGGCCAAATGCTTTGTTTGGCTTGGAGTTTGGGATGAATCTGGCTGAAAACAGCTCAGCTGCTCTCTCTATCCTGGCACAAAGCAGGATGAATCGCTCCTCGAGCCAAAAACAATGAGACACAAGCAAAGAGGACAGCAGGAAAGCATGCTAAATGGAGATTTTTTTGACACTTGTTCAATGAATATTAAACATAATAGTGTCTGTTTAAACTTTTCCTTCATTGTTTTATTTTTAGGGTATCTGGTGATGGTGGTCCCAAAGTTTTCTTTGCAGGAGGCACGTTTCCAACCTTTCTGTGCAGAGCCGACAGCCTTGAATTGTACTCTAAGCTCATTCCCTTACAAGGATTTTTTCTCCTTTTTGCTGAAAAACTGAGAACTCAGCATGAACCCAACCTTCCTTGTCCTCCTGGGCTGTCCCTGAACTGTATTTCAGTTTGTGGGTAACCCAAACGAAACTCCTGCTCAGTTTCATAAGAAGGAAAGAAACACGGGTATATTTACAGAAGAGCGTGGGAAAGCCTGGTTCGATCCCGTGTGACCTGGAGCGAGCCAGTCAGTCTCTCCAGCATTTCCAAAAGTGCTTGAACAGCCCAAGGAATTCTTCTCAGTTAGAAGCTTCCACATTTTGTAAGCTAGTGAAATGCCAGTTTGTGTGGCTTTGCTGCCTTTCAGTATTTTGATCTGTATTATAGAGACTCAATTCCTCATCTGAGAAATTAAAATATTCTCTCGTTTACATAAGAATACAAATTAAAGACACTGATGCACTCAGATATTATATCTCTAGATACACACACATATATCAAATAATTGAATTAAGTGTGTAGATAATTATAACTAGCTGTACTGCGGTTGATCTGGAGCTATCTGCCTCTGTATTTCAACAGTAATTTCTTGGATCTCGACACGCAGTTTTAATGCCAAGCCCGTGTCGATCCTTATCTCCTGCAGACAGAGCCAGAGACCACAGTCATCCTTGGTGAAGTCCGACTTCTTAAGTCAAACTTCCCCACTTTAAACTGTGTCTCTGGTTGCAGCTGATGGATGCTCAACGGCTCAGAGAGATGCTTTTCAGTATAACCCCAGGTCTGCGAGGGTGGGGTACCCCAGAAATAACACCTGAGTCCTGGGAAAAAACAAGAGAGAGCAATTTAGGGTTGCATAAATTTATTTCTAAGGATGCTCTGTTGGTCCTTTTTTTCTGAAATTCTCAGTTATTTTTCATTATCTTATTTTTTGATACTACTGTTCAGGATAGAGTTGATATGTGGTGGTAACTATATTGCCATGACCCATAATTTAGGTTTTTTCAAACAGCCATGATAACTTCTAGTGAAGCTGGCTTATTGTGGATCTAGTCTGAATGCTCAATGTGGTTTGTATTTAAAAAAAAAAAAAAAAAAAAAGAGAACCTGCCTTGTTTGTAGTGGTCATTAGCTCTTAATTGATGAATCCCATCTGGGTATTAATACAATTAATATATTGTCACCTAATTAGGTAATCCCCATGGGTCCTCCGTCCAGGTTGAAGGCACGAGGGATTCATCTGCCTGCCTAGAGGAAAGCTCTACTCTCTGCACCAAGTCTATAGGAAGCCTTGGGAGATGGGTCGTCTGATGTAGGCATAAAGGATAAATGCTCACACATCACTGCTGTTGATATATATTTAGCTTGGGCATGTGAATTTGATGATAATTGAGCACTAATAAGAAGAGAGATTATCCATGGTCTCCTGTATGCCATGGCAATGGCTGAAGCAAAGAGAGCAGCTAGAAACTGGGACTGAGGAGCAAATTAGCATCTCCTTGATAAGATTTTGTTTTTCCTTTGGCATACTTTGAGCATAGTCCTGGTTGATAAGTATTATTTATAATATTCAGCTCCTAGCATGGTGAAGTGTTTTCAGCATCAGACACAAGTTTGAGGAGTGGTTAAACTTTTTTCCTGGTGAAACTGGGCAATAGTAAATAGGTCTGGGGTTGCTTGATGTGTCATCTTGTGGCCACATCTCTTGAAACACCAGCCAGCTTTGCTTCTCAGACAGTAAGGCACCTTCTTCTCCTTCACTTTACACCCAGGTGCCCTTCCTGGCAAATTGCTTTAACATCCGTCTCTATAAACCTTAACAGCCCAGATTTCATATATAAAAAATGCAAAGGCATAAAGGTTCTTTATTAGTATTAATTTTATTGGAAAATTAAAATCTTTCCCACTGGATCCTTCTCTTCAGGCTGTCAGCTGGTACTAGGAGTTGCTGCCTCGTAGCATAGCGCAGGAATTCCCTGGCTGTAAGATTGTATAGAAGTATTGCTAAATGCATATTGATCATTTGTGTTTTGGGGTTTTTTTGGGTTTTTTTGGTGTTTTATTTTTTTTTTTCTTCCCCAATTGGTTTCTTCTAAATCAGAAATCTAACTGTCCAGCTTTTTATCAGTTTTATCTCCTCTGGGATGTATGGCTTCCCATCCCATAGGATGGGATTTGCAAGAAGAAGGGGGAACGGTTTATTTAGCTCCTGTTTCAGTGAACAAACCCAAATGCCACTTGGTTTATTTGGTGAAGACTCTAAGTCTTGTTCTGGTACTTCTGCTGTGCATCTCTCAGCTCCGATCTTTTCAGAATTGTAAATGGGAGCTGGCAAACTAAAAAAGAATATAGAGGAACTAAACTATAGCACCTTTTTGGAAACCAGCCTGTGGAAGAGAGAATTAAACACAGTTACTAAAATATTTACATTTCCAGATTCACTCACCCATGCTCGCTCTCCTTCCTATTTTCTGAAGCGAGCAGAAGGAAATCTCTCTTTTTCATTACTTTGCTTTCTTGCCCTTCAGCTATTATGTGAATTGAAAGTGGGGGGAAAAAAAAGGTCTTGTCTCGATGTTAAGTAACCTTGCAGACTTTAATTTGAAACAAACAAAGCATTTAAAGGAGTTCTTCTCCGGAGGTTTGTACTGAGCACTACTAAATTGCTGAATATTTAATAGCTCAACGTGTTCCAGACCCTGAGGTCTGTCCCCCAAATGATAAGACTTTTTATTAACTGAACTTTAATTGCTTAATAATTGGGTCTGCTGTAAGGGAAGATGGGGATGCTGATAGGCTGCATGGTAAATCGGAGTTGGGTACTGCTTCCAATTAAGTTTCCCAAGTAGGTTTGGGTAGAAGGCAGGGAGGTGCAAAGCATCTTCATGGATTTGCAACGTTTAATTCCAGAGTCTGTCTCAGAAAGTGACTTTCTCACAACATATTTGTTGGTCCGTTCCCTTGAGCCAGCTCCCGACAACCCAAAACATCTGTGTAGCTTCAGAAACTGTCTTGAAAATAAATCAGTGTAAGCCAGGAGAGCTGTAAAGACCCAGCGATGAGTTTAAGGTCTCATATATTATTGTCCTGCAGAGACATGAATGAGTTTTGAACATAACCATGGAAAAAGTGGTTAGTGTCTTTTCACTGTGACACAGCAAAAGGGGTTTTGCAACACCCTGGTCTCTTATCCATAGGTTTTATCATTTTTTCTTTTTTTTTCTTTTTTTTTTTTTTTTTTTTTTGAGCTTTAAAAGAAAAATGAGTTGGGACACCTGCAGAAAGGGAGGTGGTGCAGAGGCAGGGCAAAGTGTGAGCTGGCTGTGCGGGGGCTTTGCCCATACAGTGCTTCCATGGAAAAAAAAAGGTCCCTCTATAGCGATTGTTTTAGTCCTAGTTTTTATGGTAGATTGTTAGATTTAGCTGTCTTTCCTCCTGCAAAAATCAGCAGTTTTCAACAGCTTTCCATCTCTGTTCACACTGTGTTTATCTTCAATATTTATTTTTTTTTCAGTTGAAGTGTTGGATGTTTCTATTTTTCGAGCTTGCTCCAGCTTTGCTGGGGGTGAAAGGGTGTTACTTGTGCATCTGTGTCAAAAACTCAGCTGGGAAGTAGCATCCTTGCTGTCACGGGAACACATGCAAGGGAGCAGCTGGTGCAGGGATTGCATGGATGGGGTTGGGAACGATGACATTTTCTTCTCTCACTTATTCGTAGGGATAACGTGTAAACATGGCAATTGGGCAATCCCACTGCCCACACAACAGTGGATTCATGTGGGCTCTTTTTTCACGTGTCGAAATACCATCAGGAAGCCTTTACTGGGCCAGTTTCAGTCTTGATAGAGAATTTCCCTGCTTCAGCTCATGGGTTGCAGAATCTCATCCTTGCAGATGCTCTGAGGGATAGGAGCAACGTGCTTGAGGAGAAGCACGGAGACAAGAGATGGGTGGCCAAAGTCAAGCCAGAAAATAGGTGTTTGAACCAGAAAATCAACTCAGGGTGCCCACTCAAATGTCTTTTTTTGGTACATGACCATACCCCAGTATATTGTTTTTGCTGAATGTTTGGGTGGCATTTTAATGTCTGGCAAGTCGAGGTCTTTATTCTTGGCTTCCTCAGCTTTCCAATGGTTTCTGCTGACAGCTTCTCTTTGAAAGCCTTTGCTGAGTGCTGGCAGACACAATCTAAAAGATACATTTTTCTTAGTGGCTTTTAGTGTTGTCTTTTTTTTTTTATTATTTTTAACTTTGTTGAACGCTTGGTGTGTGTTTGTGCACACTTCTGAGTGATGGTATTTGCTGGGGTGGCTTCATGTAGTTGCTGCAGGGAGGTGAGTATGCCTGGCTGGGCTGTGGGAGGTCACTTTTGGGGACTTAGGACTGACCGGGGCTAGAGCCAGAGCAGGTCCCCAAAACACATCAACTCCATCTCTAGCGCATCCCTCACCCAAGCAGTTGTTTCAGCCTATCTTCTTGATGTGTCCTTCTCGCCCTTGGCTGGAGAGAGGGCTGATTTTTTTTTTTCCTTTTTTTTTTTTTTTCCTCTTTTCCATCTTTGCAAGTTGATCTATGCTTTTTGTAGAGCGATGCTTCCAGGTGATAAAGTCCATGATCTTAACGTCACCTTTCACTCGTGCTCTGAATCTTGCGGCCGGTGTCCTCTTCTTGCTGGGTTTCGCTTCTTTAGCACGTGAAGGAAATGGTCCTCGTGTTTTTGCCCCATGTGGGGCTGGGGCAGCTGGGGGTTGTGCAGTCAAATCTCCCAGCTCTGCTCTCCTGCCCTCGTGGGTCAAAAACATTGCAGGGAAAACCAGACGTGGGCTGTTCCCTGTTTAAAGTATTTCATTTGTGTGACCCAAGCACAGCAGAGGCTTTTTAGTGTAGTTTTCCTTTTCTTTGGAGGGAATGAGAAACACATCAAGATGGGACTGTGACATTTTCCGAACCTTATGTAGGTTGGGTTGTGCTTTCCTCTGAATGACACCCTCCTCTGAGCAGTGTGTATTACATGACAGAGTATCTGTACTTTGTTCAGGTTCTTGCTGAGTGGGTTTGTAAGTAGCAGGTGCAATTTGTTCCTCTTTATGTTGATAACACATCTTTTCTTTGCTGTTAATGAGTGTAGCGTACAAAGGAAGGTGTTAGTCACCCTGCCATTACAGCAATCTCCAAGTAGTTTTCAGAATATCACATATAATTTTTATTTTTTTTTCAGTTGGGATTGTTAACAAAACCCATATCAGCATGGAAATGCCGTGCAACTACTATTTTTGGCAGCTATATAATTGCTTTTTTTTTCTTTTTGGCTTGTGTTTGCAGGACCTCTGAGGTTCCTTTCCCAGACAGAATCAGTCATGGCTTTTGCAGGAGACACGATTCTGCTGAAGTGTGAAGTTGTCGGGGAGCCCATGCCCATGGTGCACTGGCAGCGGAACCAGGAGGATTTATTCCCCAGCCCGGCTGACACGCGGGTGGCCGTCCTGCCCTCCGGAGCTTTACAGATCAGCAGGGTTCAGCACGGGGACAGCGGGATCTACAGGTGCCTGGCAAAAAATCCGGCCAGCTCCAGAACTGGGAACGATGCAGAAGTCAGAGTCTTGGCAGGTAAGAACCAGACCCTTCTACACCACCTTTTTCTCTTGTCTGGTCATGTCCTTTGGATGTCTGAAAGAGCAGTCACTCCTCCTGGGGCAGCTAGGCTGATTTATCCCCCCTTTCTTTCCAGTTACTTCTACAAGCTTCCAAGTTCTTCTTCCCATGGAAGAGCCTGGAGACCTTTAGAAGCAGTTGGTTGCAAAGGTGAAGGGTTGACACCTTAGGAAAGCATTCATGCTGCCTAGTTTTGAGTACCAAAATTTCAATATGTATGAGGCTGGTCTCTTTTATGTGGTTAATGGAGCAAGAGAAGGACCTTCCATCTCCCAGGGTACTTTCTGGAAGAGCTCCTCTGGCTGCGTTGACTAGGAAGACCATCTGTTGGGACTAGCTGTTGAATTTACCAACTCCAAGTTAGGTTGCTTGGATACTTCTGTGCCTGATGGGATCTGCCAAGTTGCCCAGACCGCAGTTTGGGATCTGACGCAATTTAACCAGGACGGGTGATGTTCCTAAATTCAGAGCTAAGTGAGCATCTTGCTCTCCCTTTTAATAAAACTCATCAGCTAAATAGATGGGTACCACTGCAGTACAGGATCAACAACTGAGCATCAGAAGAGTGGTGTGAAAAAGGTATTCCTGCAACATCTCCTTCCCTTCTACATTCTGACATATAACACTAATTAAATGTCCCAGAGACGTATTTGTAGAATATTTTTTTTATATGTGCATTTTCTAGACAAATGTTTGCATGATTTCTAAGTGAGAGGTAATGGAGCAGAATTTGCCGACTTCGGAGATGGTCTAAATGCTGTTGAAATCAGGAAGGCCAGGATCAGTCCTGGGGAAGAGTCCATGTTTTAATCCAGGTGAAACTTGATGGCTTCATCCTCACTTCTAGGAGTGGTTTGGAGCTCTGAGATTTATTGTACTGGAATTTGGGGAATTACCCAAGGTTACAAACCAAAGCCCATGTCCTTACTTTCCTCTACAGCAATAGGTATTGATCTTTTTTGGAGCTGCAGAGAAAAATAACAGTCAGAATAACGGGCAACAAGGGAAGATCGTGTCACCCAGGGTTCCCTGTGGGGTTTTTCCTATTTTTTGGGGGACCAGTTCGTGCCCAATCTCTGTAGCATGGACCTGTTCCCCGTTTGTTGGTTGTCTAATGGGTTGCCCCAGGGTGGCTCTTCTTGGGGCTTCCAAGCTCCCCACCAGCCTTAGAGCCCTGTGCTGTTCCTTCTGCGTTGGGCAGCACTGACACGTTCCTGCGTCCATGGTTTTTAATGGCAATTTGAGATCTGTGAGGGAGAAAAAAAGATATTTTTTTAGATGTCTTGGTTAAAATTAAGAGTATCACAAAACTTTGTATTCTAGACACACCTGTAAGACTTTCTTAGCCTTAGACTTATTAATTTGCCACCCATCTATGTATCTGATCATTTGTGGGTGGGTTGATGTTTCTTCCTTTTCCTCCGTTCGATCGTTAACATCCTAGCTAAACCACCTCTCTCAAGCTGTCTATAGGAGAGAGGAGACTTAATTTATCTCTTCCAAGCATGTTAAAATTTCATACCAGGAAAACACTGGAGCAAATAATGAGGAAAATATATAACAAGGAACGAGTGGAGTCCATCAGAGTTTGGCTTAGGGCGAGCAGCACAAGGTCTCATTTCAGGATAATGTGAGCAGACAGCAGCCCTTATAAGAAATGAGTGGTGCTCCTGAAACAGAAATTCAGATCTTATTGAGCCTCCTGGGAGTTTTGTTCTCATGTGCACGCTTTGATGGTTCAGAGCTATCTGATACTTTGCAGCTAATTCCGCCTCTCCAGTTTTTTGCTTGTTGGGAGAAATCTGTCTTCAGTTGCAGCTCTCCTCTTCCGTAATTAGTGAAGGCAGAATACTCTTGTTGGCCTTTTTCCCCTGGTTAGTGGGGAGGAAAAAGAAGAAAAGTCTTAAATCGTATTCAAAGGAATGGGCAACAAAACAAGAAGAAAAAGTGTGGGTAGTATATCCTAATTCTGTAGTTCTAAAATGCTGCTTCTTCCACGGATAGTAGTTGTGATTTGTGTGAACCCACAACATATCTGTCAAAGTTTGTGGCAAAATCCTGGCAAATAATTTCTGATCTTCTCTACAGCTTGCAAACAGAATGCAAGAAAAAAGAAGGGAGGGATAAACATCTTCCGTCATTTAATTTCTTTAGTTGGGTTAAATATTTGATTGGGCATTATGGTGAGTCTGGAGAGATCTGTATCTCCTCTTGGTAGGAAAATTCATCATCAGACATGATACAGGTTAGAATAAATATTTGGACAAAGAAATTACAGATTTCCTGGATATAAAATTAAAATTAACCCTACCAGAGCTAAACGTGTAAATGAAGGACCGGTTGAGCTTCCCCCCTCCCTTACCAAAGACCAGTGGTGTATAGGTGCCTTGTTGTGTCTGGCAGGGGGAGGCCAATTTTGAAGAATTTGTATAAAAAAGCCCAACAAACCTGTGAAAAACTCTTGAGGAGTTTTTCATGTGCCAGTTTGAACCTGTTGCTCTTAATTCCAAGAGTAGCCATTGTGGGTTTTTGCAGAAAGCTCATTTCAAATGCACATTTTTTTTCCCTTTTCTAATTGAAGTGCTGCTCTTTTCTCTGGGGTCCAGCAACTTAATCCCAGGTGAAAAGTTTCAGCAAATTCTGAAAACACGAGGAAATACATATTCAGATAACTACGTGCACTCACCTAATTAATTTAGAGGGAATAATGCTACTGCACAAAAAAAAAAAAAAAAGCAAAAGGCCTTATACAAACCAGTGCTAGGGAATTAATTCTTAGCTGAATTAATTTCTTCTTTAAATTAATGAGTTTCTTTGGGGGGGTCTGTACACTTCAGAAATAGAGATGGCATTTTAAAAGCAAAAATTGAGTAGTTCAGTGTCTTGAAAGCTATTAATTCTCTATTTATAAATAATAATCCTGCGTATAAATAATAATTACGGTTGCATTTTTGAGGAGAGGGGGGTAACGGCAGGAAAAAAAGAACAGAAATGGATCCCATGAGAAAGAACGAGGAAGGAGACATTGATGGTTGTGTTTAAGTAACAAAAGGGGTGGAATATACTGAATTATGTTGTTTGAGAGTTTTAAACTTAGTCTCGAGGAAGCTCTGGCTAAGCTCAAGCACACAATCATTCTGAAGCTCAGCCATCAATTCTTCACCCAACACGCTGATCTTGTGGCAGGTGTGAAGATAAGATTTCTTCTCATCTTTTACACCATGGGAGGTTGCCTGTGTTGGTATACGTTCCCTAAGAGCTAGAAATTCCCCAAGTCAGGTCATTACCTTGTTCTTAACCTCCACAGCAAGTGCTCAAGTGTTTATTCTTAGATGAAAACAGATTTCTAACAGATGTGGCACACTTAAAATAAATACTGAACTTGTGAATTTTTTTTTTTCTTTTTCATTTTAAATCTAACCAGTTTCACATTTATGTTCCCCAGTGCCTATTTCCTGCAAGGTGCCTCGCCCTATTTCTGATTAGGACATATAAAAAACAACCCACAAACCAACCAAAAAAAAAACCAACACCAAAAAAAAAAACCCCAACTCAAGAACCAACCCAGCAAAAAAAAAAAAAAAAAAAAAAAAAAGTCATTTGTGGATGCAGAATTTGCAGTGGTGATGCGGGAGTGAATGTTGATAAATTAATAATCGTTCAGAAAAATGAGTTGTGGTGTTTACTGTACATAGGCTGCCTTTTGGGAAACGCCTGGGAAATTTCAGGCTGCATCCAGGAGATCTTTATAGAACTGCTGGTGGTGTGCTCTGTAAGCACTTACTTGGGGAAAAAGCCTCTTTAATTGGCAGGTTTTTTCTAAAGTGGAAAAAAACCTAATGTCTGGAAACTTGAAGTTATATTCTTGCAAGTAGGAAAAAGTTGAACACTTAAAACCAGTAACAGCTATGGGAAGTGCTCATTTTTGGAACAAATCTTCCATCAATTGCATTTGAATCGAGGTTGGATTTTCAGTTGCTGCTCCTCCTGCCTCTCAAATGGAGCAACAAATGGATCGAAAGCCTTGTGCTGAGCAACACACTCGGCATAGGCATTGCTTGTGATGCTGAATTGGGATAATTTCTGTTAAAGGCTTCATTTTCATCTTATTAGGAGAGGACCATGTGGATAAGGTATGACCTGTCACCCAACACACCGTGTTACTGAGCAATAGTGTAATTACTCAGATTTTTTTTTTTTAAATTATTTTAAGTATTTGGGTGAATCGAGGGAAAAAATATTTTCTTGTTTGGTAAACATATCCTCCTAAGGTGTCGTCTGTTAAAGCCAGGTTTGAAAGCAAGGCAGCAGCATGAGAGTATTTGCGCATCCACACGTCCTGTTGTCTTTCCTTACACAGTAAATTCCTGGTTACAAAAAAAATCCACATAATAACTTCCAGTGTCTGGGTTATCCCTATTTCCAGCTGCCCTGATGAGTAGCACTGCTGAGGTCACTTTATCAGCTAGCTATAGTTTGACCTTTAACAAAAAAAAAAAGGTTAAATTTAAAGTAATTCTTAATAATCCTGGAGAATGAGCTATTTTGCATCTCTTCACCAGATAAATCTGATTAGTGCTTAAGTAATCTCTTGCATAATACACACAAAGGGTCTTAATATTATGTAATTTATTTGTGAATGTATTTGAAAGCATAAGTTGTTATTGGAAGGTTCCTGGTATATGATTAACCTTATGGAATTGAGCTAGCTGGAGGATGCTGATACTGTCAACCAGTAGACCGTTGGCTGTCTTGAAAATTTGGGTCCCCAGAGAAGAACAAGGGAGTTCACTCGAAATTTATCTCTTATTCTGCTCTCGAAATGCAGTTCACAAAGAATCCCCAACAAACAGGGAATTTGGTAGTGTTGGAACAGCCTTTGCCTTCCTGCTTTGAGATTTGTGTTAGAATAAATAGTGCCACTATAACTAATAACAACATATTCATAAACTGTTAGTGACTATTAATGACCATTGACTATTCTAGATCCTAAACTAAATTAGAGATGATGGATGCCAGGTTGGGCATTTTATGAACTTCTAGGTTTTGGTTTGGCTTTTTTGAGGCTTTTTTTGTTTGTGTTTTAAAATTTTATTTAATTGCACTGAACTCATTGCTTTTTTCTCTGCCATTAACTCAGTTTCCTAACAAAACATGCCCAGCTGTCTCACCATCTCTACGTTTCGTAAAGTTGTCTCTTAAACCAGAAGAGAATTCCCAAGTGCAGGAGTCAAGTCAGCAGGTAGAGAGAATTTAAATGAAATTAATCAAATGACTACTGGGGAATTGCAAGAATATTTTATATATTCACAGTACAATGTTACTATAACACACTGAAAGAAGAGGGTCTTAACTGAAATCCACAGCAGTTTGGTTACAAAGAAATGAGAAAAATCTAAAAATTGGAGCAAATATCTGATGATAATAATAGTTATGAATAAAACCCCTGAATATTTAGAGAGTCAAAGGAATCAAAAACATGGAAGATACCAAGAATTAATGAAGTTTAGGATACAAATGTTTTCCAAATATGACTGACACGATATTACTATAAATGGGTGAAAGTGGTAGAACTTGTTTGAATATTTACAAGGCAGAAAACTACAAAACTATTTCCATATTAATTTTTGAAAAAATCGTGTTTGTACATATGGCATAGGTTATTTAAAGATACATATATTAAAAAAAAAAATTGTTCCTGTCTTGATATGAGTGGCTTAAAAAGCTTGTCCGAAACCAGATGTTTTCAGGTTGTTATATCCAGATAAAAATGTAGCTCCTGGAGGAGTTGAGAAATTCTCAGGACTGCTAAATCATGACCATAAATTTTAAATACTGAATTTTTCAGTGGTCAGGAACAAACAAACCAACCCTTGAGTTAGCTGATGGTGTGTCAAGCTGGCGTCTCTGAGACACAAAATAATAGGATGGCTCATGCAATTAAAACCTGTCCATATATTAGTGTCTGAAAACAGTGTCAGCAGAAATTTTGGTGATGATTTGTATTGTTATAGTAGATTTCTGGGAGGATTTCTTGCCTAAGAAATTAGAGAAATTGAAAATCAATGTTGTATCTGTACGTTGGATCAGATTTGTAGCCATCAGGTCTCCAAACCGAAATGATTACTATGCAGGTATTGTCTAGTGGGAGCTCTTGCTAAGAGTCAGGGATATATTCTTGATCCTCTACTCTCTAATATACCGTAAAACAGTAAAACTGCAGTTGAAGGCGTGTGCGTGTATCACAGAGGTGGTAAATACTGAAGAATGCAGATCACTAGGCAGAACTTTATAAATGAGGCAGAACTGAAAAAAATATTTTCATGTGAGTGGTCCTGTTGGATGTGTCATGGGAGAGCCTGAGGGCTGGAGGAAGCAGTTTCATTTGACAAAAATCTTGGAGGTTCATCATGAATTATGAGCAAGACAAGGGTGGAACAGTGCTATGAGGTCCCGGTGAGGATAACACCAGCGGCAGCTGGTCGTGGTACAGGAGATGTGTGACTTCCGTAGCATAGTGCCTCAGAAATGCTGCAGGAGGTTTGGAGGAGGCTTAGAGAATGGCCATCAACATGATTTAAATTTTCCAATTTTTGTGTTTTCCCCAAGTTGAGTCTGTTTCTTGCCTGTGACAATAAATAGTGAGTGAACCCTCCCTGTCCTTGCCTCAGCCCACAAGGTTTTTTTGTGTTTTTGTTTTTTTTTTTTTTTACCTTTGGTTCTCCAGGTTCCCCTCCCTATCCCACCGAAGGGAGGAGAGAGCGAGTGGCTGTGTAGCGTTTATTACTGGCTGGCCCTAAACCACGACAGACTGGGAGGAAAATCTATTTTCACTCCAGTTATATTCATAAGACCGCACTGAAAATCTCTTATTAGGTTCTTTTCTGGGTTCAATTACTCTCTGGATCAAACTACTGCTCCTTAATTTTTTATGTCTGAGCATCTCAAGGATCATGAAGGTCTAAAATAACGCCTGCCAAAACTTTGCTGCTCAGCGGAAAGTATGAGTGTAAATGTCTTGCTGCTTTCTTGCCTCAGCTCTTTCCTCCATTTTCAGGATTGAGGATGATGTGGCTGTGGAGCAGTTCCTCCTTCTGTTTCAATTTTGCCTCTAAAACTTTAATGGCTGGAGAAAACACTTCTTTCTTTTGCCTTGTAAACACAAACCGGCAATGTCCCTTCTCTACCCCTGCAGTCATAAATTTTCTATTGTTCTTTTACCTAACGATCTCAAAGAACAAGGCAAAGGGCTGTAAATACTTCTGTCTTCATTACGGATGAGGAAACTTGAGCATCTCACAAGAAATCATCATCAAAACTAGAAACAGGACCCCTGATGCATAGCCTGACGTTCCTGCAGTGACTTGGCACAGTTTTCCGTGCACTTTAGTTAATGCATTTTGAAGTTACTACAGTAAGAAGAATGTCTTCGTGCCCTGATGTGTGTCGGTGCTAACTTTACAATCTTTGTACGTTCTTACTACTTATACGTCCCTGCTCATGTCGTATCCTAGTTGCTGGTTTGGGGAGGGTGGGAAGGAAGAAGCAGAAAAATTCTAGTGATGGGGTTGGGAGGTGGAGGCAAAAAAGCAAAATCCTGAAGTAGCGACTTCATTCTGGTTCTATATTTTAATGCATTCTGTATATTGAGAGATCTGTATCAGTTTAATGATGGATTTTTCTAGCGCCGTGCACACATAACCCTTGCTTTCTCATTGGGATTAAGTGTTCAGCCTCTAGGCATGATGGGGAGATCAGGTTGGAGAATTTTGCTGGCCTTTCTCCGCTGACAGCAGAGAGCAAAATTGGGTTTTATTTGGTATAAACATTTATCTCCCGTAATCAAATTTAGAAATGTGACTGGGAACACTTAGAGATAGTCCGTCACATCAGTGTCACGTTAAAGGCAGCTCAGTTCTGTAATTTGCAATATAAAAACTACCACAATAAAAAAAAAAATACAGTTGTACTGGCAAAGTACAATATTATCCGAATAACTTTCAGAAAAATTTTCATGGGTATGAGATGATGGGAGTCTTCCATCAATTGAACACCACTTACAAATGCACAGTAGCACCAAGCAGCTTAGCACAGTGAGATGCCATACAGCAGGACGCAACACATTTTTATGAAAGTATTTCCTTTTTTTTTAATATATAATGTAGCTAAAATACTGCAGTGACATTTTTCTCAAGTGCTGAAGAGCTATATCTGTATTGCTGAATCCAAGTTGAACTGCTTGCAACTTCATTTTCCTTCTAAGACAGAAATAAATGGTATTGTTTTGAGTTCTACTGGGGTAAGACCAATTTGGTGTGAGAGTTAAATACGTCCTCAACTCTTACCAATGCATATTGAGACAAATCTGAGGGTCTGTTGAGAGAACAATTAATAATTGACTATAAACTGTGCCGGCAAAATGTGGCAGAAGCTGCGCTTTTGACATAAGAGTGAGAAAAGAAAAATAACTCAGGACCTTTCCCTGCTGCAGAATACATGTATGTCCTTAGTTATATTACAAAATATCTCCATTACTCTATTAACCATCTATAAAAAGCAGATAAAATGACTCATCCTAATAAGGCTTTGTGAAGGTATATATATTTTCTTGCAAATAGTGTGGTATTCTCAGATATCGGTGTAATGGGGACGATTGAGATCACATCCACATTTGCAAATCCTGTTTGTGGTTTTGGATTTCAACTGCATGGCATTGATTTAATGAGCACGGAAAATGTGTGTATAGCTGTACCTCATTACTGCATGTTGTGTGCTCAAGAAAAATGCCAAATATGAAATGAAAGGTTTTGCTTTTTTGGGGGAAAATAAGTTCTTTTACAGCTCACCGCTTTATAATTTGTTGTAGGCTCTTGCTCGTTCTTAAATGTTAATATATAGGGATTTGTTAGAATAAAATCAAGAAACAATAAATTCAGGCAATTTGCTTGAAGAGATAACACTACGAACAAACAGAAGGTGTCCTGTGGTGTCCCCATGGATGGGGAGATCACAGCTGTGAGCTCAGGGCATGTTGTTGCAGAAGAGATGAAATCACGGCTGAAATGAAGCCAATGCCTCCAACGGAGCCAGGGCTTCATGCAAAGAACATCACATCTGCTAAAGCTAGTCCATGGTTGGTTGATTATATGGGCTTGATTATGGCGTACAAGTGCCTTGTCAGGGAGAATACCCTTGAGTGCTCCTTAATCAAGTGGAGAAGGGCTTAACAAGACCTCGGCTATCTTTATAATCAAGCCTGGACGCCTTCCTGAAGGATGCACTTTGTTCAAACGTGGTTTTGAGCTCAGGATGGGTCAGATTCTGGGGCTTGGCTTACACAAGAAACAAGATTTAATGACCCTTTAGTTTTAAAATCTCCTCACTCGTTTTTCCTTTCTCTCTGATGTAAAAATCTGATTTGCTGGATGGATCTTTTTTTTTAATTTCTCAGCTGGAAATCACTGGTGCAACGGTGAGGTGTTTTATCAGACAAGTCTGAACCAGGTACTGAAATTGCTGCCTGGGCACTACAGGTGCTTCCTTAGGCCCCCAGCAAGGCCTGATTTCCTTGTTTTATTCCTTTCCACACACACATTTTTGTAGAATTTACTCAGAATATGTTTTGTGATTTTTTTTTTTTAAATAATTATTTTTTTCCCCTTGCCAAGGAGAAGCGGGCGGAGACTGTAGCACCTCCAGAAGAACACCCTCCTGCAGAGGTTTGTCGTCTGTGGTCCTGCAGACTTTTTTGATCCATGAATTCTTTCCATGGCCAACACCATCCCCTTGTTCAAGATCTCACCTCTTAGAGGAAATTGTGGACATCCACCCCAAGGGAAAAGGGTGCTTTGTAGGGTTATGGTTAGGTAATTATAGCTTCAGATAGCACTGGCCTTTATGTCCTAGTTTCTGAGCTCTGGTTTTAGGCCACCTCTGTTTTTTTGGAAGGTGGTATGAAGTCAGAGGTTGTGATGTGCCAACTTAAATAGTCTGTGACGGCACGACAGTCCTTCTTGCTCAGTACTCGTGGGAAGGTGTCATTTTGTATCACGATAGCCACGGGTTTACTTCTTAATACTTAAACCAAGTGCGTTGGTTATTCCACCCAGACTCCCAGATTCCACCAGATATTGTCGTCTTTCTTTTCTTCAACTTTGTATGGGTCTAAGCTGCTAACTTTGTCTGTGCCCTGCGCTCTCTGTTCAGCTGGAAATCAAGCAGCAAAACGTCGGTTCACAGCTGACACATTTGCTTTCCATCTGCTTTTGAGCCGCGTTTGCAGATGAAAGAGGGATGGGGAGAAGATGCCGCCTTTTCAGTTTGCAGCGGTTGCCATTCAGAAAAGTTCAAATACGAGCTTAGACTTCTGTCTGTGAGTCTTGAGTGGAGCAGGAAGTGGAAATGCTGAAGCGATAGCAGTGCTATGGCAGCACCATCACCCTCCTCCAGGCAATGGGACATTTCTCTGCAATAATAATAATAAAAATATTATTTAATATTTAGTTGTTATTTAATTTTATTTATAATTTAAATCTATTT
>NW_010117422.1:0-2066 GCF_000699245.1 Pterocles gutturalis
TAACAGTCCCAGCGTCCCAGACTGGAGTGTGTGTGTGGGGAAAAAAAGGCCTTGGGAGAGCGATGCGGAGCCAGAAGAGAGCACCGAAACCAAAAGCGGAGCGAAGGCAAAAGAGAGCACTCTTCCGGGTGTTCTTACCTGTATACTGGGCATGGCGTGCATGATATGGAATAAATTATTGGTCAGTGTGGTTCTCGATCTTAACCTAAGAGCAAACCAGGCTAGCAGCTGGACTGTGTCTCTTTGCTTGTCTGCTGACCTTGGCAGCAGAACAAAACGTTGTCTTTTATCAGCTCTTCTGAGCGTAAATCCAAAACACAGACTCTTGCTAGCTATTTATGAAGAAGAGTGAGAAAAAGAAAAATTAACAGAGTTAACCTTAAGCTTGTTGTGCTTAACCCACAACAACAGTACTACCTAGAAATATAGTTGCATATATGTTCCAATTCTTATTATTTTGTTAAAAATTTCTTGACTAGTTTTTAGAGATGACAAGATTGCTTTATAATTCTTTGCACTTGGTTTTAGCTTTTACTCTGATAGATAACTTTGAATTATCACATTCCTCTACAAGACCTTTTTGAAATAATTTGTCAACAAGCACAACCCCTAGGATGCTTGTTATGGCTCTTCTGACGTCCCTCGTCTGTGCTAGAGACTAACAAATTATTGGTTGCTGCATCGTATCTTTTATCCTCTTATTAATAAGTGAGAGAATATTTCCTCTTAACTCTTAGCAGCTTAGGTTTGACTTTTTTTTTTTTTTTTTTGGTTGGTTGGTTTTGTTCTTTTTTTTATATGAAGAGGTGAGGAATTTTTTTAAAAGATCCAAATATCAAGCTGAGTTTATTTTGGATTTTGCGTCCTCTGTGGAACTAGGTCAGTGAAGCATAGTATACAATCTGGATAGTTTGGCTAGCTGATCAACAGGGTAGGGAGGGGAGAGTAAGCTATACACTACTCCGTGTAGCTTCCATGGGGGTAAAATCCGAGAAATGTCATATCATAGGAATAATACAAAGTTGGGGGAAAAGGAACAGAGACTTAGATTCTTGAAGTTTCTTATAGACAGCAAGTTTACATTAACAACAAAAGGAGAGTTTTGGAGAATCTCCATCCCTTGTTAGATGCAGGAGGGAACATTATCACCAAGGATGAGGAAAAGGCTGAGGTGCTTAATGCCTTCTTTGCCTCAGCCTTCAACAGTCAGACTAGTTATCCTCAGGGTATTCAACTCCCTGAGCTGGCAGGCAGGGACAAAGTCAAGAATAGCCTTCCCACAATCCAGGAGGAAGCAGTTAATGACCTGCTATGCCACCTGGACACACACAAGTCTATGGAGCCAGATGGGATCCACCCGAGAGTACTGAGGGAGCTGGCAGGGGAGCTTGCATCATTTATCAACAGTCCTGGCTAACAGGGGAGGTCCCAGAAGACTGGAAACTTGACAATGTGACACCCATCTACAAGAAGGGCAGTAAGGGGGACCTGGGGAACTACAGGTCTGTCAGCCTGTCCTCTGTACCGGGGAAGAAGACTATGGAACAGCTCATCTTGAGTGTGCTCACATGGCATGTACAGGACACCCAGGGGATCAAGCCCAGCCAGCATGGGTTCATGAAAGGAAGGTCATTCTTGACCAATCTGATCTCCTTCTATGACCAGGTGACCTGCCTAGTGGCTGAGGGAAAGGCCATGGATGTGATCTACTTGGACTTTAGCAAGGCCTTTGACACCATGTCCCACAGCATTCTCCTAGAAAAGCTAGTGGCTCATGGCTTAGAGAGGAACACCCTTTGCTGGATAAAAAACTGTCTGTATCTCCAAGCCCAGAGAGTCATGGTGAACGGAGTTAAGTCCAGGTGGCGGCCAGTCACCAGTGGTGTTCCCCAGGGATCGGTTTTGGGGCCTGTCCTGTTTAACATCCTTATCAATGACCTGGATGAGGGGATGGAGTGCTCCCTCAGTCAGTTTGCTGATGACACCAAACTGAGCGGGCTGTGTTGAACTCCTTGAGGGTAGGGAGGATGTGCAGAAGGATCTGGACAAGCTGGACCGATGGGCTG
>NW_010117423.1:0-4879 GCF_000699245.1 Pterocles gutturalis
GGGGGAAGTGCCGGTGCTTTCCCTGTCGCCGGGGGAAGTTGTGGCTCTGCCTGCTGAGGGTGAGAGTCAGAGAAGCAAATTTTAAAAATGTATTTACTTATTAGATTCCATCTCTCTGGCTCCCCGCCTTGCTTTGCTGTATTTGTTTACATCTCCTTATGGTACATTTCTGTACAATCAGCATATGAATCATTTCTGATGGCAGAAGCTGTCAGGAGAAGGTAGTGGGGAGGACGACAAAAAAAATCCTGACCCAATTCCGAAGCCTTCCCAGTCACTACGTGAGGATGGAACAGATGCTTTCGGTGTTTGCAAGCTCTTTCGGTACAAAGCTGTCGCTTTTAGCTGCTTCTGGTAGTGAAATTACCCAACAGGGCTACCCTCTAAAAATGAAAAGGCAGAGGGAGACTGGCTCGAAATTTTCTTTTAGAGCCATTTAGGGATGCTACTGGGAGATGTAATCTCCAGGAAGATTAATGTAACTGCAATCTCCCAGAAGCACAATTATAGGTATAAGCCAGTAGCCTGGGCAGCTAAGTTCCAGCCCTGGAAGTGATCTATTAAACCAGAATTATGATTTGTGGGGTTTGTTGTTGTTGGATCTTTTTTTTTTTTTTTTTAAACGGGTTTGGGAGTCTTTGCAGGGTGCCCATTCAAATTAAGATGATGGAGAGAATGAGAAGAATTTTTGTAATTGGGTGGAAGGAAGTGATACATTCGTATCTGTTTAATGTGGTGCTAGGAAATGTTTTCTACTTCTGTTCATCTTGACTTCTCCAGAGAAAAATCAAAGCATATCTGTTCTGCTCAATAATTTTGCATCCTCACTGACAGTCTGCTGTTCATGAGTGTTATGGTTGTGTTTAACTGAGGACGAGTATTACCCTCCCTGTGTCAGTGGTGTACCAGAAATCTAGATTTAAATTTTTTCGTAGCATCAAGGAAGGACCTGGTGAGCAGCTCGGTGCTCAGTCAGGTTTTGAAAAGCAATATTCCAGCACCAGGCTTTGAAATTTTTAGGCTTAGCATGGGCTTGTGCTGTACTCGTAGTTCTGAGGAAAGTGAAGATGTATCAAGAAGAGATTTTTAAGTCTATGGAAGTGTACATCATCAAAATGTCAGAAGTACAAACAAATCCATGCCAGAGCTCCCACTCACAGAAACCTCTCTGGTTTTGAACTCAGTCCTTACCTGAATGGCATCTTTATTTTACCTGCTCTGCTGCTTGCGTTCCAGTGTTGTAAGACACTTCTGAAAGCCATAAACTTAGCAAAATGTAATTGCGGTGTTGAACAATGTCCCTTACAGAAAAGAGAAAGATGCAATGTGAGTTTTATCTTTTCACTGGGAATATTGCACCAGTGCTTATAAACAAACACCAACATCTTTCTTTTAGAGCATATTATTATTTATTCCCATTTCTCTCTGTATTCATCTCTCACTTGCTTTGTTGGAAGTAACTATGAGAGAACAACCATCTAGTGGAGATTTTAGGACTGGCTTTTAGGAGTGGGCTGTACAGGGGATTTGTGGATACAAGAAAGGGAATTATAATGTAGGATACACAGCGAGCTGGTTACAGGAAGAGATACGTGAAGATTTTTTTGTAGTGATATCAGAATCCTGGGATGAATAAAGGCCCAAGGGTAAGAACTGTGGAAATTCTGTCCTGGAACTGAATGATGGAATTTTTTTTCTACAAGTGGAGAAGCAAATGCTAAGCATTGCGTAAAAATGTGAGTGATGTTTTGTGACAGGCAAGGATGTAAACCTGCAGGAGCCCAAGGTGCAGTCTGGGCTGAGGCAGGGTCATAGGTGCAGAAGTGTCCAGGATTGCAGCTGCTGTAGCACCAGTCTGTTCCACATTGTAATTAGCTCAACAGACAGTTTGTTTAACACAAGAACTTCGCTCCAGCCCACTGTGAAACAGTTAAAACAGTATTTTTGCAGTACATAGGAGGAGAGGAGCACAGTGATGCATATCTGCAGCAGCAGCAGAGCACTGTGGACCAGTGGCACCAGTATCTCTTCTCCCAGCTCTACAGATGTGGAACATTGCGCTGTTGTTCCACCGTGGTGCAGCGATGTGGTCGCAGATGCAGACGCTACAGCGGTACAATCAGATAACGCAGAAAAGATTGCAGGGATGACTTCACAGAGGATGTCATTCTTGCAGTAACAGCAAAAAGGAGCAGCCCAGGACTGCAGGGTTGTGTACGAAGGAGACAGATTTGTAGCTGTGCAGAAAAAAAGACGGAGTGAAGGCAGAAGTGCCGTGTTTATATAACCAGCACAGCAATATAGTGCACCGTGGGAGTGTACTCCAGGAGAATGCTAAGATACTGCCAAGATACAGGATGCAGTGATATTTTATTAATTAGGCTCATGCTATATTGGTGCTGTGATATTCTAATATAACAAAGCAGTAATACTCTTTTAGGGCATTTTACCATTTTGTAATTAAGTCGTACATGAATTAACAAATGTAGGGTAGTGTAATGATGTATTAGTACAAGCCAGGATGTCATCTCAGTCTAATGACGAGTTTGCACACTGGATCAGTGAAGCAGCTGCAGAAAAGCGCTCTGCTGTGGAGTTTATACCAGGTTAGTGTGCAGTGCCGCACAACACCAAGTGCCTGGAGAACACAGCGCTGACAGCACAGTGGTGTGGTAATGCAATCCTGTGGCAAAACAGAGATGTGATACTGGTGCCATGCGGTAGGAGCTTGGCAGTGCACGGGTGTGATAATTGTGTAGTGTTGTAGCCTGACAGAAGAGTTTAGCAGTGTAATGATGTAGTAATACAATATTCCAGATGGGAGCTATTCTATACAGCAGTGATTACTTCTGGTGTGATATTAGCAAAGGGCTGTGCTGATCTGACAGCATCATCCCGTACCAGAAGGCAGCGAGTGAGGCATTACCCACTGTGCCGCAGTTTTGGAAGCACGGCCGTGAGTTAGCACGAGGGCAATGCCACAGACCTACCTGGTGACAGAGCTGCTGTGTGAGTACAGGCTGGTTTTGCGACACGTGTGACAGTGGGGCAGTGGTGTTTTACAGTGGCTCTGTAGCGGCAGTAGCTCAGTGCATGGTGTGAGAGCAGTGTGGTGACTCACGGGTGTAGTTGGCAAGGGACGCGTGTGTGATAATGCAGCAAAGTGGGGAAGTGGAGAGAAAAGGGAGCGTGGGGAGGGCATTTCATATAATTTTGTCCTGGTAACAGGATAGTTTTGGAGTGGCCAAGTGGTAAAGTAGTTTCATGGAGCAAAATGGAGCATGCTATCACCCCTGCAGAGCAGTATAGCATGATGGTCCCGTAGGACCTATAGCGTGGCTACAGGACATAGTTTAGTGGTATCAAGCAGTCGCATGTCCATAACAGCAGAGGAGTAACCAGCATGCGGTGAGGTGGCAGCCTGGGAAGACGACAGAGTTTATTTGTGTGACAACAGCAGCACAGAGACTGGGACAGCAGTGCAGTGGCAGCAGGGACTGCGATGCAATGGTTTTGTGGTGGCAGGGTTACTGGGGGCAGTGGTGATGCGGCAGCAGCACCTATGGTGCAGCAGCAGCTTGGCACCGGGCTCAGGGCACAGCCGCTGCACGAGTACTGCAGCACAGAAACCCGCCGGTTCTCCTTGCTTTGTTCCTCCTATGCCACAGCCCTTGGCCTAGCCGGCACCTTTAAGAAGAGCTTTTTCTGGGCCTTTGCTATGCAATATTAATTTGCAAGCCACCCTGCCATGTGAGACCTGACCGTTTAGCTTTCACACCCTGCCTGACTGTTAAATTTTTCAGTGAAGTGATTCCCCAACAGTTTTCTGTCAATTGCCTCTGGTAGCATGGGTATCAGAGGGGTCAAACAATGCCATAGGGAATCATTAAATATTTACAAGCTTCTGCTGTTAGCACTGTGGCCAAAGGGGCTTTTGTATTTCTATTTGTACAGGGAGTTAAAAGCCTCTCCTATCTGCACCAGCTCCCATTCCTGCCTTAATGTCAGCATTCACATTATCATTAAAATAGGGGAAGGAATCTTTCTGCATTTCCTATACCATTTTCCTTTTCTTATCCTGCTCCATCTTTCTTTTTCATGGGGCTTTAGTTCATCCTAAGAGGTCTTAATGGACCTTGCAGCAAACTGGGATGCCAGAAGTGGCCCCATTTTGGGGCAGGATGTGTCCCTGGGCTGCCTGTGTTGGCAGCAGCTGTCAAGAACATTCTTCTCTAAACCAGCCGGGAACAGGTGGGGGAAAAGCACTTTGTCCAGCCTCACCCCTCTGGTCTCTGCAGGATGACCTTGTTCCCTCCAGTGGCTTTGGCTTCAGCTGATTCTAATAGGAGTTTTGCCCGAGAGCAGTCGGTGCATCAGCCCAGCCGAGGGAGAGCAGTTAATGGCTCAGTAATGGAAGTTTTTGGTTGCCTGGTGTGTTAGCGAGGGAGGCTGCAGCGCATTGGGCTGCGCTGGAGTCGTGACACTAGCGACGGAGACTTTTGGGTGTCGTGCTGTGGGCTGGCAAAGGCGGAGGTGAAAGGTCTGGGTTTGCAGGTGCTCATGTGCGGTGTTGTACCGTGCTGTAAGGCAAATGAAACAGCAGCGGGTCAGGGCTCGTGGCCAACTGAGGACAGGCTGTAACAGCTCCTCATTTACAGTGTTAAATCGGCGCAGTAATTTGGGACGAACACTCCTCTGGCTCACAACGACCAGCTGCTGTAGCGACTGACCCCATTGTGCAGCCTTAGCTCGCTGGTACGGAGCGTGGGTGCACAGGTTAGGAACGAAAAAACCCAGAAGAAACGCTGTGTATCCTCCCCCGACTTTTCCTCCCCCTTTACAGCACCTCTGGAGGCTTGTTCCGGCCCCAAAAGTGTCC
>NW_010117424.1:0-963 GCF_000699245.1 Pterocles gutturalis
CTCTGTTCCCTCATCCAAGACGTTGATTAATATGTTGAATAGCATCAGTCCTAATACCGAACCCTGGGGGACTCCACTAGATACAGGCCTCCAGCTAGACTCCATCCCATTCACCACAACTCTCTGGCTTCTTTTCTCCAGCCAGTTCCCAATCCATCTCACTACCCGATCATCCAGACCGCATTTCCTCAGTTTAGCCGCAAGGATACTGTGGGAGACGGTGTCAAATGCTTTACTGAAATCGAGATAGACCACATCTACTGCTTTACCATCATCTATCCACCTGGTAATGTCCTCATAAAAGGCTGTCAGGTTGGTACATCCTGTCATAAGACCCAGAGAAGATGTGCACATGGACATGTGTGAACAGTCTTGTTTACCTGGATTTGAAACTGGTCTGGATAAAGTCAAGATTTCGTCTGCCGCCAGTGTTACTGTGGAGCTGCTCCTGAGCTAATACAGCCCAAAAGAAAGGCAGTATAAGTTAGTTTATGCTTAGTGATATGTTAATAGGGTTATATTCATGGAGCTGGCATCTAACAGAATGAATGCTTACATTCTGAACTCATCCAGGAGCCATGAAGTTGAGGTCCAGGTCAGACTAAATGCAGCAGCAGCGGAGGCAGCAGCTCGTGTAGTGGGATGCTGAAGTTCTGCCAGGTCCAGAAGCCTCATGAGGCAGCCATAGGAGCAGAGCAAGCAGGCAGGGTTCCTCTGAGAAGGAAGAACTAAAGACCAGGAAAAACACGGACATGCTACCTGACCCTCCGAACAGAATGGTGGGCACTCGTCTCAGAGCTAAGGCTGCAGCTCTGGCTGAGGGGTCTGCACCATCTTCCCCTGCGATGGCCAATGCCTTCACGCAGACAGAGCTTCAGATGGCAGAGGCAACTGTATGGACCTTGGTATGTGGGAGGTGCATAAACTACTCTCCTGGGGTAGGTAATGGGAGACAAACCATCC
>NW_010117425.1:0-860 GCF_000699245.1 Pterocles gutturalis
TAACACAAATCATAACCTAATATACCACAGCAGGAAAAGAACAGAGGGTTCAAGGAAAGCGGTTTTGCTCCCATTCTTTTATCCTCGTATTTCTTCTGTCTGACAAATGAACATCTCAGCTGAAACCCTGCACGTTGTTGACATTCAGTCTTTGAACTGCCCTGTGAGGTAGAGACCTCTCCGTGGGAATATCTGTGGTGAAACGCCCCCTTATTTCCACTCCAAGAGATTATTTCTTCCCTTCTTTGGAGCCACATTTCCCCTCCCAGCCCTTTTGCCAGCTACACAGTCAGTTCAGCATTTGGCATGGCTGAGGGGGGTGGAAACCCTGTGTGTGGAAGAGAAGGGTGGGAACAGTCATCATTTCCTTGTTGGAGTTTGGGGTTTTGGGGTTTTTGTTTTTGTTTTCTTTTTGGCTTCTGGTTATGTTTATAATATAAAATTAGCAAACCTGTAGCCTTATTATGTGACAGTAGGAAGTTTAAAAGCTGCAGTGCCACCTAAACATACATTTGCTAGCATAGTGACATGAAAACAAATAAAAGAAGTGTTTGGAACATGTATCATAAGCTAAAGAGCTCATTCTGCCTTTCTGCTTGGTCAATGTGTATTTTAAACAAGATAAATTAACGACAAGTTATTTGGGCCAGATTCTGCAGTGCTTGAGACTGTCTGTGGCATAGTTTTAGATAACGAGGCTGACTGGACCCCTCAAGCTTGTTCACTGCTTACTGCCTTCCCTGGAGCATCAAGCCAGATGACTTTGTGCTTATCACTACATGCCTGAAAGACATCTGGCCTCACTTGCTTTGCATTCATCATGGGAACTTTTTGTGGTATATTAGGTTATGATTTGTGTT
>NW_010117426.1:0-5507 GCF_000699245.1 Pterocles gutturalis
AGATTCCTCAGCAAGTCTGGACTGAGTTAGAGAAAGTCAAAGTGATGGGAGAAACACTCGGCCTCGGAGGGGGACCCAGAGCAAGAGCTTTCTCCAGCTTTGCATCCAAACCCCTTGTCAGATCTTCCTCAGCTCAGCTCTTCCCTGAGAAGCCAAAAATGGCACCTTTCTCCTCATCGGGCAAGAGCTGGACTTCTGTGATCACCTTTCCACAGCATTAACGTGGATACCTCCATGCTTCAGCAGGGTTTAGTTCCCCACACCAGCCATCCTTCACACATGAAAACAAATCAAACCTTACAAGCTAGACGGAAGAAAGATTCCAGCTCACCAAAACCTCTTGCCAAATATGAAAGCCTTTTCCTCTACAGCCATCCCACTCTTCAGCGAGGCCCATTCCCAGCAGCTCAGTGACCAAGGACATCGGGGCTTACCTGGGACTCGGAGGACCAATGCTGCGACAAACTCCCGTGCAATGCCATGGCCACCGTGCACCTCCCCATCGGGTACCAGCCAGCTGGGAGCTGCCCAAGGGCTTGTTCCCCTGTCCTTGCTTGGCCCCAGAGGTCACCAGCCCCATCTCTTCACGGGCAGCCACCTCCTGGATGTCCCACCCCACCCAGCACTCCCTAGCTCACTGTTGGCAAAAAAAACCTCCAAGCTGTAAAAGTGCACCTATTTATACTGAGCTCATTTTAGCCAAAATAGGTGAGGGTGGGGTTTTGTGAGCAGCTGGGAGCACTCACCTCCAAATCCAGCACAACTGGAGCCTGTTAGGGGACCCAAGCACCTCAGAAATGAGAGACAACGGGGATGGTAGGGAGAAAAAGCAGCAAACACCAACCACTCAAAGACCAGCCACTCAAAGCCCTCTTGAGGTTTCTGGACTTCAGCAAGATATGGGTTAGCTCTGTGTCCCAGGCAATGTATCAGACCTGGGGGTGAGTGTGGGGAGCACGAATATGGGCTGGAAATCCCCGGAGCTCTGCAATTCCCTGGCTACAGAGCCATGGCTACATCAGCCAGGTTATATATCTTTATCTAAAGCATGGTCTCCTATATAAACATTTTCTTGGGCAGTCCAGAAGCCTGCTGTCCACTCAGATGGTGCTTTTTTAACTTCCAAGATAAATCAGGCTTTTTTGTGTCACTATAAAGCATTATTTATAGCGGAGAGGGCCTGTGAATGGCATATGCTGTCAGTTCAGTATGTAAACGATGCCAGCTCCGTTTGCTACATCCCATCAATTATTTTCATACACTTTTCTTTGTCTTCACCTGTCAGAGGAAAAGTCACCTTGATGCCTTGAAGTGGTTTTCTTCTCCCCTTTCCTTTGGTGTGCAACTCTCCTTTGAGGCTTGGCAGGGAGGAGAACGTGGGAATTTCAGAAACAATTCAGTGCGTTGGGAGAACAAGCCCCGACGGCCTTTGGAGCTCCACCAATAACCAAAACTGATTAAAAACTGTACTATGGGGCTTCTTCATAGGAGTTCCAAGGATGAGATGGCCTCAAGAGCCAACCCTGAGCTCATGGGAAGGGCAATGCTCACACGAGCAGGGTAAGCGGGGTTATGCCCTCGGCATCACCCATGTAGATTTTTTTCATCCTGTTCTTGGCAGCCGAGTGCTGCTGGCTTCCACCCTCTTCTGTCTTTTTTTCTCTAGGCTCAACTCTTTCTCTACTATCATTACTACTCACTCCCCACACCTACTCCGGGTGTCTGTCCCCATCAGCACCCCTGGGTCATCCCCAGTTAGACCCTCAGCTGGTATAAACCAACATTCTTGGATTAGTGTTAGCAGTTATGGATCCGACCCAGTTACCTGTCAACTGGGGTTCAACAAAAGGCTCCCAGAGCTTCCAGAAGCAGAAACATCCCGTTACTTCACCCTGTTCTCACAAGCAGGGCACATTTCCTTGGATGACCCACCTTCAGCTTTCCCCCCAGCCCGTGGACAGGCAGGTGGCAGCGCTCGAGCTCAACGTGCTCAGCCTCTCTTCTGATGCGGAGAGAGGGGAAAAAAAAGAAAATAAACCAAACCCATAAATCACAAAGCCTACAAATGAAAATAAATACACTTAACAATATTTCCATGCCGCTTTTTATTATTATTATTTATAATGGTATTACAGAATTTTGTAAAATTAAAGTAAATGTCAAGCAGAATGTAATAATTTTCCTTGGGGTTTGGCACATTTGTGTGCCTGACAGATTCACATTTTTCTTTATATCCATGAAGACAGGAGCCTGACAGGGCTATATTTTGTTACCCACTTTGTTCAATTTTGTCATAAATTGGAGCGAACAAAACAGTGAAAATACAGACACCAAATTAATCAAAGAAATTACATTTTAAAGCACCTCATACAAACATGTATGAAATAATCATACTGCGCCAAGAAAGCACATGAAGAAGACCAGCACACGTGCACTTTGCCCCTCAAAGGGCAAAGACCCTGCCCCAGAGCCATTGGTGTTATGTGCCAAGATGTTGCTCCTTGTCTGCTCTTAGAATCATAGAATCACAGGATGGTTTGGGTGGGAAGGGACCTTAAAGCCCACCCAGTGCCACCCCCTGCCATGGGCAGGGACACCTCCCACTAGCCCAGGTTGCTCAAAGCCTCATCCAGCCTGGCCTTGAACCCCTCCAGGGATGGGGCATCCACAGCTTCTCTGGGCACCCTGGGCCACTGCCTCACCACCCGCACAGGAAAACATTTCTTCCGAATATCTCATCTCAATCTCCCCTCTTTCAGCTTAAAGCCTTGCAGAGCCCTGACTGAGTTTCTCTCCCATGCATTTCTCTACCAGCCCATACAAATTTCAGCTCTTTACCTCCCGCGGCCATGAGCTGCATCTTTTTAACACGACGGTGGGTGCTTGACACGCAGCAGCTCATTTAGGGTACACATGGCCACACTGTGACCTTTCGACAGGTTGCGTTCAAGTTCACACCTTCATCCTCCTGCTCCTGCTGCCGCCAGCACCACCTGCAACCCCCTGTGCCCAACACCACGCCAGCCCTGCCAGCCCTCCGGGGACCTGCGGTGAAAAGCACGGTGGCTGTTCCTGTTCTTTAAAGGGAGACATTTGCGGCTGCATAGGAAGAAGCACCATGCATAAAGAATTGCAATTTCCATGAGAATGACAAGGAGAAACAAGAAGAGAGTGGTAGGGCTATCCTCGGGCCAATCCTTTCTGCCTGAGTAAATTCGATTTGAATTCCTCTTGAAACACCAGCTCTGCAGCACTCGGACTATATTGAAAAGGTCACTGGAGGCAATGTCAGACAGACTCTCCATCTGCACTACAAGTGCACTGATAGAGATTCATAACAATGTGTTACTGCAGCTGGAGATCCAAAGTGACTCTCCAAGGAATCCTCTCCACTTCTCTGGCAGCAGCAGCAGATTTCGTTACTCCTCTTTTTAATGCCTGGACAGAGGCGACGGTGCCTTCTCACCCTGCCCTGCAAATGTTGACTTGGAAGCACTTCTTGGAGCTTGTTACGGTGGGTGAGGACGGTCGGTGGGGTCTTGCAAATCTGAATGCATTTCAGCCGTCTGAAAGGGTCGTGTTGGCATCTCACCTTCTTCCTGCCTGTCTGGGCTTCAGAGGAATGTTTGGATATCGATGAGACCAGCAGCACTGGGAAGCCATAGTGGCTGAACTGGTCAACCTCTTGGATTGTGCATAACACCAGCAGCATCCAAAACCCACCTCCAGCACGGGCAGAAGTCTCGTTATCTCCTGACAGAATTAGGCTTAAAACCTGAAACATAAGATGTTTCCTTTCTTCTCCAATCTAGTGATTTGCCCTGT
Source organism: Pterocles gutturalis (assembly GCF_000699245.1). Classification (NCBI taxonomy): domain Eukaryota; kingdom Metazoa; phylum Chordata; class Aves; order Pterocliformes; family Pteroclidae; genus Pterocles; species Pterocles gutturalis. The sequence continues at coordinate 3,826 of NW_010117426.1, forward strand.
AACCCTGTGCTATGAAAACATGAATTTTCCCCTTATCCAGCTAAGAACCATCCCTTTGTGGCAGCGGTCCCGTTGCAATGAGTCACGTGTGCTCACCCATCCCAAGGAGCTGGAGAGCGGCGGTGGCGTATGGAGTGCAGCGCAATGGGAGATCTGAACGGCAGGGAGCTGGAAAGCCGCCACATTCCCTCGCAAATGTGGAAGCAGTTCAGTGGTAGATTAAGGGATTTATTCTACCCAAACTACATACGCCCATCAATATACAGCAAAAATGCATTTTAAGCTTATTTGTGTATTCGTTGCTAAATACCATAATGGTCTCCAGCTGGATAGCACGAGGGCCCATTCACTGAAATTTTACTGTTGATTTTTGTTTTTTTATATTTTTGCTTTCATTATTGTACTATAAACTTATTTCCTCCCATTTTGCCCTGTGCCTGTAGAATGCCTGATGACTCCTATCACACCTGTTTTCTATTATTTGCCATCCATTATTTTAATTCCCCATCTATTGTGCGGAATCTGAAAATAGCCTGATAAACCCCATTCTTTACTTTAAAAGAAGCCCATGAGAAGCTTGCAGTAAATGAAATTTGTATTTTTCCACACCATGCGCGATGAAAGCGTCCGGTGAATAACCTCTGACTGTCAGGTGTTCGCATTCCCATCATCTAAGCGGGGGGATAATTAGCAGACAAACGAAGGTTTACAATTCTGCAAATATCTCAGAAAGACCATTTGGCTGCTCGATCGGTAGAAGGATATTTTTAAAACTGCCATTTGAGACTCAGCTGTATTGCTAATTAAATGAGAAATTCATAAAAATAATCTGAAAAAAAAGTCTCTGTTAATTGGAGAACGATAACGAACAGACTTGCTAAACAGAGGCATAAACGTCAAACAATTGAAGAGGGATAATAAAGTGCCATGTTATCGTGTAACGCCAGGCAGCTTTCCTACTTCTATTTGAAGTTTTAACTTTTAGCCACTTTTTTTTTTTTTTTTTTTTTTTTTGTGAATGGTATCCAAAAATGTGCTTTGCAATCATAATTTCCAGCACTTCAATTTGGTGTTCGCAATGCATGGGTAACAGCGACTGTCGCATTAACGGCGTCCTCGCCTTGAGACGTCTTGCGTTCTGTGAACAGCTTTTGTGTTCTGCAATGAATACGAGGGGGGAAATGCATTAATATTGTATGGATGTTATTCATGCAGGAGAGCGGCATTATTGAATTAGGGATTCTTTGTAATAAAAATGACTTCCAGGACTGTATTGTGCAGTGAAATACACGGAGTCAGGAAGGAACTCGCCAGCCTAATGGAAGCCTCCAATACAGTGTTGATGGTGCTGCTCGGTTGATTCCCACGCGCTGCAGTCATGCAGGGAGCAGCGTGCACCTCCCTTCCCCTCAGATCCCCAGAGTGAGACTGGTTGTATGTCAGAGGGACCATCCAGAGGGACCTGGACAGGCTGGAGAGCTGGGACCGTTCAAACCCCACGGAGTTCAACAAGGGCAAGGTCCTGCACGTGGGTCAGGGCAATGCCAAGCACAGACACAGGCTGGGAGGAGAATGGATGGAGAGCAGCCCTGAGGAGAAGGACTTGGGGGTGCTGGGTGATGAGAAGCTGAATGTGACCCAGCAATGTGCGCTGGCAGCACAGAAACCAACCGTGTCCTGGG
>NW_010117427.1:0-3454 GCF_000699245.1 Pterocles gutturalis
GGTCTAGCAATGACTTCCACCATCTACCTCTTGGTAGTCAGGAAAATATTATAAAACACTTTACATAGGTTGTTCACTTTTTGAAATAAAATAAAAAAAATTGACTATTTTCTTCCATCAAGAAGTACTCAGATTTACAAATAAATGCATTTTGTAGGTGACGTCGGAAAATCTTCTTACCCTTTCTTGTTCTTTGCCTTAGTATTTTTTACATATAACTTTTAATGTACTGAGACTAAAAGAGGTCTATGTTTTATAGAATCTAAATAGTTTTTCAGATGCATGACAACCTATGCAGATAGTATGGTAAGATTGTATTAGCAATTGATGAATTGATATTGGTTTCTTTTTACCATTGCTACTGAACCTGTTCTGAGCCACTGGTGGGCTGTGAGATGTCAAAAAAAAAAAATAAGGGGGGGGGGAGAGACAGAAAGAGATTGGGGGGAGTATAAGAAAAAAAAAAAAAAAAAGGGGGGGGGGGAAGAAAAAGGTAGCTTTTCAACTGAAATCAGTCTTCTTCTTTCCCAATATTCTACCCCTTTTTTCTTTAAAATAAAAGCTCAACTCATTGAAAAGATATTTTCTTATCCTCATTCATGTCATGTCATATCTGGAGCAACCAGCCATAATTATTTCTGACATACGATTCTAAACTGAAAGTGCAGGACTAGAATAGCTCTGGAAAAAAAATCATACAGATGAAAAAAATCATACAATCACAGTTGTGGTTTAGACAGGCATATTTGGAAAGTGTCTGAAGTATGATGTTAAAAAAAATTATTATGGCTCTGCCTATCTGCTACGAAAAGACGTTCTGTGAATAAATATTACAGCTGATGGATAAAAGAGAGAGCTAGGGTCACTGGCAACATGCAAAGGTTAACAGGTAAGCGGAGAGGAAAATTACTTCAGTCCTTCATAGTAAAGTTGGAACTTTGTTATTGACCACGTCAGTGATAGATCGACATGGAGAAATTGCAAATGCAGAAAAAATGAAAAAAAATCTTTAAAATAAAAGACATTTATTAGATCAGAATAAAAGGAAACACATTGCTTTTAGGCAGACCTGTAGCATAGCTGGATGCCTGTCAAGCATGATTAGTTACATTCATTAAGACATCAAAGAAACCCTACTACTCACTCAAGTTAACATCAAGAAAGAGCAAGCAGTGAGTCCAGACACTTTACTCAATAGTCTCACAGTATTAAGGATAAACTTTAAAAAAATAATAAAATAAAAAATGCATCATTGTTCAAGATCCATTTTGACTGAAAGAGGTTTATAGTAAGAATTGCCAGAATATCGGTGAAAAAGCAATGCAGAAACCCCAACCTATGCCACTAAAATGCCTGTGGTAACAGTCTGAACCTGAATGAGCTGCTAGCAGTTTCATTATCCCTGTGTATCTTTGTGTTTTAAAACTCGATTAAAAAGAAATCAGCAACACAAAGATTTTACGGATTTTTAAAATGTCAAATCATCAGTTGTACTTGGCCATTCAGATAATATCTTATTCAAGCACTAATCAAAATGGGATATACTGAGGGCAAATTAATTCAGTCATCAGTTTTTCAGCAAAATATTTTTTTTCCCCTAGAAAATATTGATTTGTCAAAATTAATTTTCTCAGTAATGTAAAAAACTTTTGTCTTAGCAAACAAAGAAACAAACACGCAAGCAAAAAAAAAATCCCAACAAAATAGTTGGGCAACCCTTATATGTTGCTATATTTCAGTGATTAAACATATGATGGGATGGACCCAACTTCTTGGACTCCTCCTCTTGTAATCCTGTGGCAGTAGGATGAGAAAAAAAAAAAAAAGAAAAAAAAAAAGTTGGAACATGGAAAATACTGACTAGATATTAAGAAAAAAATAAAGAGCAATGTAATTTCTGGTCAAAACTAGGTAGGCTTACCAATTACAGAGGAGCTATCAGTCCTGTGTTTAGGACTACTGCCTGGAATACCTGTACAAAAGTCTCTTCTCTGCCTGAATTTTTTTTTTAAAGCTTGAACTACAGTTCTTTACATCTTAATGCTGTCTAGTACTGGAATCTAGTTTTCAAAAGATACCTTTTTTTTTTTTTTTTAATTTCATGAAGAACGGGAACTTTTTTCAAAACCTAAACATGAGTGGTATGAAATAAACATTTCCTGCTTCAGTCTATTTTGTTATTTTTTAGGAAATGTTGATAAGAAAGAAAAACAAAACATTTCCCAGGGACTGATGTGTTCCAAGGACTGAAGAATCAGGAAGCTATTTTTGCAAAGCTACTTGCATTAAATCTTTTTAATGTAATATTTTAAAATAATCAAATTCTACATTTTCTACCCCTTCTTATTTTGTTGGCTTACATTTATGGTCCTATTGTTTGTTCCGTATGTTTTAACTTTGTAAAATTAATGCTTTCTTGTTCTTTCTTCAAGTATATTTTTTTTTTACCCTGGCCAACCCTCTTTTTCTAATATCTTTCCTCCTTTTCTGATGCACAATCTGGAATTCTATCTTTTTCAAACCTTTAATCTTCCAGCTTTCAATTTAACTAGTTTTTTGCCTTCCTGGTAAATCTAATGATTCTGTGAAACTATGGATATTTCCGAACATCACAGGCTGTCTCTCCACAGCCAGATGTTTTTTAGAATATGTTCACTCGGAGGAACTTCTCTTTTATATCTAGTGCAAATATTATCAACCCTCTGAAGCAAATTAAAGTTTGGTAGGAGATATAACTCAGCTAGTTTTCTTTATTTTCATATACCCAGAATACATTTTTGGCATTATATATATATATTTTTTTTTACTTTAACATCCTCAATGAACATTACTCAATGAAAATAAAATTCCCAGACAACAATACATTTTATCCTAAAATATGCACCCAAGGAAGGTCAGATTAATTTCTATTTCAATATGCTTGTTCCTCCATCAAATATTAAAATAAAATTTGTATGTCTAATTTTTCATATATCTAAATTTAAGTGATTCCCATTTTCCCACATGAGCCTATGCTTGTTCTTTATCATATGAAGTAAAAGAACACAGAAACAATTCAATATGTCTGGCTGTAGATAGAGAAAAAGGTCTCTAGAGAAGGATGGGGCAAATAATCTCTTGGACAATCTCCTTCTTCCTTTTTGCACTGAAGATCTCCACAGGTAAGAGTATACAGATGCTATACTGCTATTCAAATCACTGAAAGATCCTAACTGTGGCACCAGTGGAGATTTCGTAATGAAATTGGCACAATCTAAAGGCAATTGCTATGGCACTATTTGCTTTTACAGCCTAAGACCCTCCTCAGCCACGGCAAGAAAACATGCAGTACTTTGACATCTGTTCAATTTCATCTGTGATATACCATCATAACCTGTGGTGTATAGGTTGCTATAGAGAGTCTTGTCTAATGAACTGAAATATCGCAGAATCACAGAATCACAGAATCAGAGAA
>NW_010117428.1:0-42194 GCF_000699245.1 Pterocles gutturalis
TATATATATATGTATATATATAAATAAAAATAAATATACCTTAACACCAGCATCAGTAAGGAAGGAGCTGATTTCCTAACCATTCCAAATTTAAACAAAGTACTTTTTCCTCCCAGGAGTAGTGCACGTAACACACCTGTTGTATACAGGAGTAGCACAAATACCCAAAACTGTCACCGTTATTTAGAAAGTGAAACAACAAAAACGCACTCACTTAGCCATCGCATCTTTGACATTCTTGTTCACAAGTCCCAAATAATGGTCAATTTGGGCCTGAAATTGAAGAGGACAGCTGTTAGAGACCCACCCTTACCAACAGTGACTTTGCTGTCCGGAAGGCAGCATCACGCAGCACCAGGACGTGCTTTACGCCAGTGACCGCTGATGGACGGAAGTCACGCAGCACCAGGACGTGCTTTACGCCAGTGACCTCTGATGGACGGAAGGGCCTCGACCATGTTATTCCCCAGTTTGATGCCAGAGCTCCCACAGCTTCAGCCACAGCACGGGCCAGCATTTGGCTCCAGGAACACACGTGAGGGCAGGGAATAGCAAGTAAGTACCCAAATGAATTCATCCCTGGCTTCTGCATGTTCCATCAAACCCGTCACTAGCGGTTCCCCCACGTCCTCTCAAGGCCACCCAACGTGAGGGTGCACAAGCAGGGCCCTTGGTGAGGGGCAGGCAGCTCCTCTGCCTCCTCCGGCACCATGGGGAAAGAAAGCAGCTTAGGGGGGGGCTGGGCCTGTTAAACAGCTTAGGCCTTCAGAGAGCAGCCTTCAGCTCGTCAAGAGGATTGAGGAGCCCGGGTTAAGCCACACAAATTGTCCATCATCTCAGGGCTACAGGATTTCCTTCCACTGCAGAGCACTGTGTTCTCTGCTAGGGGCTCAGAGAGGAGCCCAGGAGGTTCCACCATCTGCTCAGTGCCTTTCCTCCTCCCTTCTTAAGTCCCAGGCTGGCCTCCACGAGCAGCGTTGTTTTTGAAAGAGGAGAAGGAACTGCTAAGCCAGAGCTGGCTCCCCCCCTCCTGTGCTATGACCTGCTGAAGACAGTCCCTGCTCAAGCTCTGCTATAATTTAATCATACGTGTTTTATTTTGTCTACTTCTTACCTCTTCTTTTACATTAGCATTTCCACAGGAGAAGTACCAGACTGTGTCGAGCATCTCCCACCTCCTGGTTTGTTTTTTTTTTTTTTGCCAGGGCTACAAATTCCACAGGGCTTCAGGACACAAATCCTGAATTTGTGAAATCAGCTCCAATTTTGTGAAATCAGCACCAAAGAAGTTTCTTCAAGAACTGTTTTAAAAGTACTTACATCAGGATTAATGCACTGTGCCTACTGCTGCTTTAGTTCTGACCAAATCTGGATCAGGGGAGAGAAGGCCTCCAGGTTAATCAGGCCTTTTTCATAACTGTTTGCCTGGGAAGCCTTCTTAGACTTCCACCAAAAAGGAGGGGAAAACACACGCAGTCTGGACTTCAAAGTGAACTTGATTTTCTTGGCCCTGGCACTGACTCCTGATTAAAGGCCTATCTTTCCAAGTCTTTAAAGGTTTTAGAAGATTGAAATTAATTGTTGGTTTTATTTGCTTGTGGTTTTGCTTCAACAGAGCTAATTTTAGGAAGTATTTAGTGAATGGTATTAAACACTCACCTGATGTCTCTCATAAATAACAGGAACACTGAAGAGTGAAATCAAAGCTGGAAAAGAGCACAAAAGTATAAATATTGATAAAAGGGATGGTGTTCAGGTTACAGAAAGACTGGTTTCCACACCTTGGCATTTCTTTAAAAAAGGTACAAGAAAAAGAAATAACTAAGCCTCATACAAAAACTGTTGGCCAGGAACCTAAATAATCCTTATTAAGGAGCAGCTGGGCTATTCTCCAGGTCTCGTTAATAGTGCAGTAAGTCTGGTCACAGTTCACTTTTTCACTGTGGGTTACACAAATTCTTCAAAAAGGATGCCTAGGCTTCGGGCAACGTCAGTCAGTTCTTACACCTGAACCCAGCCTGCTCTGGGACACAAGAAATAAACCTAGCTGCAGTGGGAGATGGGCAGAGCCAATTCTGTACCTCCTCCAAAGTCAGAATACAGCAATGATATTCAAGTAAGGCTAAGTCTGACAGGGACAAGCAGAACAGATTATGCTTTTAAATGATACAATGTCTGGAAAATCAGCAATCTCAAGGAATTCAACAATGCAATTCAAAACAATCTGTTCTGCAGTGTTATCAATGGCCTAGAAAAAGGGCACAAAACATCTTGCTACACTCTTAAGAACACAGGAATAGCCTCACAGTATTGGGCAGTGCTTTTCCAGGGTTATCTTGTATACCAGGTATTTTAACATAATTTAAAACACTTACCCAGAATCAGTAATGTCAGACCATTAAACAAGGCACCAACATAAGTGAATACCCACATCAACACTGCAAACTAAAAAGGAAAGAAACAGCACATCAGCCGACAGTCTATCTCACCAGAACACACTAGTTAGAGCAGTAACAGAACTTCCCTAAACATGCATATGAAACTAAAGTGTCCCAAACTCCACTTCACCCTTGTAGGTCTCATGTAATTATAGATGTGTGACAAGATGGCCCAAGGGTTTAGTAATAGGATATGTGACCTCTTGCGTCTAGGTCACCGGGATGAATTCAGCCCAAGTCAGCAGTGACCAAAAGCTGTTCATACTTGGTGGCTGCTCAATTTGTACAGCACTTCCAATCCCTGGTTTCAGAATGTTGGGCAAACACAGTTTCTACCTCCCACCCTTCAGAGAGACAGAAGAAGACAGGCAACTGAGAGCTTAAATGGCTGGTGCATGGCATGGCACTGGGTGACAGAGCCAGAAAGAAAGCAAGCAGGTCATTTGTTGTCACGACAGCCCAGCAGCCAACCTATGAGCGCATCCACGCTGGGGCTGCAGCACAAATGGTGGCACCAAACTATCACAACCACACTTCGGCTCTGCAAAGGTCGCCACGACCCAGTCTGGAAGGTAACGTGGCATGGTTGGCTTGTCTTTTTTCCCTTAAAAAAAACACAGGAGCTTTGGATACTAAGAAATTCAGGAAAGAGAGAACTCAACAGTGCAATAAAATGGAAGCTGGCTCTAAATCGGAGACAAATTCAGAAGCAAAGATGTCTTTCTGTTAACAGACACCTGAACCCTCATACTGCCATAATTTCTGGCTTCGTATCCCAGCCTCTAACTCGTACCCGGACACCGCTCCTGCCCCACCAAGTGCTGACTGCAGTAGTACAGCTCCCATCGCGGACAGTCTCCACTTCACCAGCTTTACACAAAGGTCTGCCGCAGCCCAAGCCCCACAGCTTTCTGCCAGGTGACGAGTGTCCCAAGCACACCTCTGACCTATACTGGGGAGGGAGGGGGCCAGCAGCTGCCAGCTCTATTTCTGTGTAGGATTCCTCCCCAAGGAAAATCAGCCGGTTTCTTCTAGTGTTGCACAGTCCGTAACTGAGCAGAAGCCAGGACCTGGACGTCAGACACAGTGGATTTACCAGTGCTTATTTCTAGCTAAGTGCTGAATTCCGCTTTGCATTGTGCAGAGCATGCAGGCGAGACCCCCAGCCCTTTAACCAGCTAGCACATCTGGTTATTTTCTGTGCAAGACACTGCAAAACACCGGACAGCTGTACAGACATGGTGCAGAGGCTGCTGTTGGCATCAGGGAGAGAAGATCTGGCACAGTTAACAGACAGAGATGAAGCACTCCAATAAGCAGGAGATACACGCGAGGAAAAGATGGGTACAAAGCACTGGAAAGAAAAAAATGCATGTTGAAGGACTGCGGGTGTGGGCAAGGATCTAGCCTGCAGCCAAGTTAAGTTATGTACGCAACCACCCATTTTTAGCTTATCGTAAGATGCAAGGTATCCAAACCAAACAAAATCAACAGCCAACAATAAGATAAGGGCATGACAAACAATACAAGTTTAATCGCATGACCCCTGTAATGAAATGAACTTTACTTAAAGAGCTTCATTCAAAGCTGATCCCATTCAAAATTCAGTAGGATTAATCGCAAATGATGCAGTTCTTTATCTGTCAGTTCTTCCTAGATGTGACACAGCAGCACTAGCTAACCCTCAGACAAGGCTGCTATGTTACCATCAGCTGCATTCCCACTGAAGGGTTTTGGCAGGTTTAGCAAGAAAAATAAAGTAGATTTCTTTAAACTCCCTCATGAGTCATTCAAACCTTAACCCAGTTCTGCTCCCGGCAATGCCAGGGCGAGAGCTGGCTGCCTGCCTCTTTGCACAAGACATTTTAATGGAGCAAATACTTTCCTTGCAGAGCAAGTCTGGACCTGCAGCACATCCCCCTCCCCACCAAAGGGAGGAAAGTCAACAACTTGAACTGCAGCAAAAAGCCCCCGTTTGTGATCCTTCAGCAGGCTGTGCACTCAGGAAACTAAACACGTTGGCTTCAAGCACACGCAGCAAAGCATCTTGACAGCTCTCTAAAATCTCCTCTGCATGAACACAATCACCAAGGCTAAGCACCACCCTGCTCAGGTGAACATTCAGTAACATTTCTGAAGACTATGACCAAGCCAGAAAACGTGAGTTTATGTAAGCAGAGGGGTAACAGATATGAATCAATCCCAAGTCCAACAATTTTCAGAACTATCCAATTTTGTGAGCATTGAATTTATGGCCCAAGATCAAAATCTAGGAGTTAACATTTGACTGACACAGGCTCTGCCTCTCCTGCAGTCTGTCCAGGGCAGAGACAGGGTCTAAGGATGAACTGTGTTGCATGTGCAGTTTTTCATCCACTTCGCTTATTCACATGGGGCAGAAGAGGGAACCCAGAACTGAGCCCAGCGAGACCACCCTCCTCTCTCCGTTGTGTCTGTGAGGGACAACTGTTTTGAAAGCTGGGGCTACCAAAGCAAATGAAGTTTAGCAAAAACCTCAGAACTCCCCTCCCACAACACCTTCTCTCTTCACACACTTCTGACAGATAAAACAATACTCCCCAGGGTTAAGTGGAGTTGACCTCAATCCCACATTTACGTATTGGTCTCTATTTTGTATCAGTCTCTTTTTTTCCTTAGAAATCAGACAAACTCAAGAGAACCTTACTAATACAAAAAGGCTTACCTGAAACACATCTAAACACTTAGACCTCTAAGACAACAAAAAAAGCAGAAGGCAACCCAAGACTGACCTACAAAGATAAGAGAACTCATCCCATACACTCAGGAGAAGACAGAAGGAAAGCACAGGGCCCAAGCTCAGCCTGATTGCTACCAGGACACGTAAATCAGCAAAACCCACACTGTATCTGATGGACTGAACCAAGTTTTTGCCCACCTCATTCCAATGACTAATGACTCCCCAGGACCCAAAGCATGCTGCTACTTAATGGCAAATCCAGAAACGTCCATAGATCTATTTCCTTACTATAAAATAATTCAAATACAGCAGAGATCAGTTTCTCAAAGCATCAGCTGAGCAATGACAAACTGAACGCAACCGTGCTGCCACACACAGCTGGGGAGATCTGTGTGTATCAGGACAAAGTGCAGTTTCTCCTGGGACTCTCTGGCAAGGGCTCCTCTGGAGCAAGAGCTGTGAAGAACTTCTCCTTGTGCTGCATAAATATTTAGAGTCCATTTTAAGACTTTCATGACTGAAGCATTTGTTTAATAAAAAAGAAAAAAATCTTAACTAGACATGTTTTACGGCCAGAACTATTACACGCAATAAACTGGCCTGCAGACATTTTCTACATTAAAGCTCCGTAACTTCAATTATACACAAACATGCTGTTTCCTATAGTGAAGATATTTAAACTACACGAGCCAAGATTTTATTTTTTTAAAACCACGGTTGTTATATTACATAAGACCCCAGCATCTCAATGTTCTCCTCGAGCACAAACTCTTCAAAATCAGTAGCCCTGTGCTCGTGAACTGTCCTGACATTCACTGGTTTCATATAAGGGTTGCTACCAACCACCATAAATTAGACTAATTAACCTACATAAAATGTTTTAAATGTCAGAAGGAGAGAGGGGAAATGAATTAGCCCAGCTGAATAAACATGTCTTTCCTATATACCACAGTATTTTAAAAGTGACTGGAGTGCCTCGAAGACATTCTGGCTGGAATTAGTTCTACTTCTGACAGTGTTCCTCTGAAAGGCCTGATTTTTAAAACAGTGTTAACTGAAACAGCAGTTGGCTGCTCACCGCTTCCTTTTCCTATACTGCAAGGGATTGTGATCTCTAAACACATGGTGTGGAAATTCTTATAACTCAGATGAAGGAACATATCACAAAGGGCTTAATTATTAAAGAAATACAAGTGACCTTGTGACTACAAGTTTGTCTGTGATGTTGTTTACCCAGATCCTAACACAACTTAAGCAAAAAAACTTTTCTTTGAACATTGAAACTCAGTGCCCTTAAAAAACACAATAAACAAAGAATATGTTCCTTTCCCCCCCTCGCACACCAAGTTTAAGTTATCAAAACGCAATTCTAGCCGTGTAACAGTAATTCTTTGGCCAAGGCCGTGGCCTTGACAGGCTGCAGAGATGAATGCTCAGTACTCGGTCACTTCAGCATGAAGGTGAGCCACAGCTCCAAACGGACCAGACCCATGGGCAGTGGTGAGAGGATTTAGCCATCAAAACGCAATCCCTGTGTGGAAACGCTGGCAAGGCACAGACAATAGCGGTCTCAGTTAAGCCACTCTGACACAAAGTGATTGCAGCAGCACCAATCGTGTCCAGAAAAATGACCAGAAAATAAGAACGCACAGCTACCTCATAAAAATATTTTTACTGCACAACCCTTTAGGAGCAGGGTGATTATTACACAAATCCCTGGGCTAATATTGCATCTCCTCTTCCGAGAAAATGAATATTTACCAGCAGCAGCAGAGCCCAGGTAACAACCTGACAACTTTACAATCTTTCCTTTCTCCAGAGGGAAAGGACTCTTACTACAGGAGACTTGCACAACATCAGCCACAACATTTCCAGCACAAACTCTTCACTGTGCTTAAGTCGGAGAATAATGAGAAACTGGACCTAGAAACTCAGGGTAAGATCCTGAGGTCTGCTTCTGCTATCTATTCCACAAATACAACAAAGACTTTTACAGCCTCCCTATTTTTCTCCAAGTTTCACTAGAAACCCCTTCCCCCAACCCCGTAATAACTCAAAGGACTTTACAAAGCACTAAGTATGGTATTTTCTGGAGGATAAATGCAACTTTACTTCAAGAAGATTAAGCAAACTGAAAAAGAAATGGACAACACGTTGTACTTGGTTAAGGGAACAACTGTTTGAGAAACAAAGAAAGGTGATTAGCTTGAAAGGAGAGAACATAATTCTCACAGAACAAAACTGAAGGGTTTTGAGCCTTTAAAAAAAAATATTATTAGTCATTTTTGCTCTGCCAGCTTCAATAGACCCCATTAAATACTACTTGGACGTACTTAAGATACCTGTTAAGCAGTACCACACACTTTAGGTAGCATAACTTGCAAAACCCATGTCAGTAATTTGCATCACTAAAAGGAACAGCTATTCACACCCAAATCCAGGGACTGAAACTGGCATCCACTGTCCCACCTTCCTAGCAGAACAAGGGCATCACTCAGGCCCCCCCTCTTCCAGCAAAAAAGCAGACACAAGAACTCCCACTGCTTAAGGCAAGTAACGGTACAGCTATCACTTGCTGTCTCAGCACAGAAACAGAAAACCGAAACAAAACCAGACTGTGCCCAGTCTAGGGCAAAAGAGAGATTTTTCAAGAGGGAGAGATCTATGGTAGTGACACATTCAGAATGCCCATACTGGAACAGTGTCTTGTTTTCTTAAAGGATTTCTCTGTTAAGCACCAGTGAGCAGGTGTAAGAGGTGAACTGCATGCCATTAATTTCAGTTTTCCATTCATTTCTACTCTACTGACAAAATAAAGGACAGATAAAGTTGTCCACTCTATTACAAAAAGGGTTTTTACTTTCAACAAGCAAACTAAAACTCATTATTTATTTACAAGGAGCCAAAGATGCTATTGTTCATTCACGTTTATAAGGACTAGTGGGCTTTGCTAACCCAGGTCAGCGAGGAATCTTGTTTACAGCAAGCCACACAATCTACAGCTGAAGTAAACTCACCTTCAGAGAATCAACTAAGTCATCGACTAGGAAGAGACGTCTCAGCTCTTTGACTGTGCCATTAATGTGACCAAGCACAACATTACTGTATTTCTGAATAAGCTCTTCAGACACAGCTACATCAGACTCCAAGTAAGCCCTGCAAGAAAGAAGAGCTTATGAAACTTTACTGAAAGAGTGCTGGCAAACAGTATCAACACATTATATGTTATATATGCAACACCAACATACATTCTTTTTATTGTTACAAACAGAAAAAAAGCTCACCATATGAGGAACGCTAAAAGGACAGAAGAGAACTAACCTACGTTATTCTTAGAAGGTACAAATGAACCTCAAAAGCACCCCCACAACCTCTTGGAAGAAAAGAAAAAAGTGCTTGTTTCTTACTGCTGTGTTGTGCTTAGTGCATTTACTAAGTCACACACAGACAGCCTGACCCGGACTAGGCAAAAAAGGTGTGCTGGCTAATGTGTATGTGCAACAAGGGAAAGCTAGCGAGCGGCCAAAACAGCGTCCAGCACCACTGACACGCATGCTGCTTGGCCTACGAAGTCTCTTCCTACTCCTCAGCGTATGCTGTAATCTAGTAAGGCCAACATGTATTTAAAAAAATAAGACAGACAGGCTGGGGTGGGAGGAGGGGGTTGTCATTCTCTTTTTGCTACTGTTATCAGGTAGCCTAATATTCTATGAGATTCCTACATTTCTCAAAAAGAAAAAAAAAACCAAAAAGCAACATATCCATTCATACCGCTGGAGGCACTTCTCAAGTTACCACTAAGCTGTAACAAACACACCAAGGTACATTAAACGAGCAAATTATTTATCATATTAAAAAAATTTCTTACAGTTAGTGACAGCAGTAAGCTCCTACCTGGTTAAATGTTCTTTCCACTGCACTGTGACTTTTGTCTATAGTTGCTGTGACTATGGCAATTTAGAGTCTTTAAATAGAGAAAAATACTATCTAATTTGGATGTTGGAGGAAGGAGTAATGCAGCACATCTGTAACAGGGCACTCATTTTACAGTTGCTACAGTTTGACTTTCATTTAGGGGGGGAATTCTGTTTTGGGGTGGTTTTGTTTGGTTTTTTTTTTTTAAACAAAAAAAAAAACCCCAAAAAAACCACACCGTGGAGGCTCCTATGTATGTCAGTTAAGGCAAAGCTGAACATGGCCTTGTGGCAAGTCCAAAACAAATTAAAATACTTTAAACAGTAACTCCAGAGGGCGGCCACTTCAAGGCTACATTCTGCTGTCCACACTTGGTTTGAATCTGCACACCCTTCTCAACTCATCAGCAAGATATTCAGTACCTGCATCAAAATTTAAATTGATCTCATGGATGTGCTCTTCACTGTCAAACTAAATTCAAGTAAAAATATCCCTCTTGTAGTCGAGGGCATGCAGATAAAAAGTAAGCAACCAGGTATGTTGGACAAGAATGTCTGGAAGCTTCCTATGAGTATCAGTATCTTTAGAAATAAAACTTCTGAAAGAGCACAGGTAAAATAAGTTTTTCTTGTTCTTGCCAAGAAAGAACTTAACAGGTAAACTTGGAAATGCTGTTTGGATACTGAAGAGCACTACTGGGTAGATAGAGCAAACAGGATTGCAGCTGGGGATTATCCACCCTAAGGAGAGTGAAGAAGGAGGGCCACCCAAGGCCTTGATGGGTAAAAAAGACCCCCACAAGTTTACAAAAGATATATACTTCACACTGCTATACTGCATGTTGGTGCCTATTGTTCAGACGTATTTTTTTATATCAGATCTAAGCTTGAAAGCAAATATTCCGTTTTTTTCCAGAGTTCTGTCCCACAGCTGTTTTAGGCACAGATGGGATTCCACTGGGTAAATGAGCCACTACACATAGCCAGGGAGGAATGGAGGTGAACCCAAGAAAACATTTTACTTTGCCTTACTGAAGATGAGAGGAAGAGAATAACTAGAAACACCACAAAATCAGTAAGAGAGCTGTAAATAAGAGGGCAAGCAGGAGTTTCTGAGACTGAACCACTTCACTGATTAATAAAAGAGAAGCAACTCTGAGCAGTGTGGGACAGGGCTGCTATGGAAACAGGAAACATGCACTCTTAGTAATTACTCTAACACTTTAATGAGCTTTTATTTCTCTTAAGATGCCACTTTGCAATAATGGGCACCACCGTACTCCACACAGGAACAGATGAACACCACAGATACCGTGTTGTCACACTGCAGGGAAGTGCACACATGGCACGCCCCAAGGACTTGGCTCATCATTCAAAGCAAAGAGCTTGGAGGTCCTCTTTGAGGACCTAAATTAATCCTATGATTAAACTCCTCAAGCCTTAAGAGTCCAAGTTTCTGGATTCCTCATCTGGGCAGGCTGCAATGAACCTGGATTCTGCTGATGACAAGGCAGCCATGCCTGTGAAGAACACAGCTACGCTGCTACATACTGAAACACAAATTTCAAGGGTATTCTTTAAAAAAAAAGTTCCAAAAAGAGAAAAGTATCTAAGCTACATTTATTCTGATTTTTGTTAAATATACTGCATTGACAGTGCAGCATCTCCTGGGTGTTCTTTCAGTTTTGTACATCATCTGCCACTGGTTCACATTCTGAAGACTATACCATTCTAAAATGCACATATTACTCCATTAGACTGAAGTATTTAATTTTTTTAAAATGTAACTTAAGATACTCCACAATTCCCAGGGAAATCGCCTGTACCAAGTGTTCAGTTCATTTTCTTCACTGCCGTGTATGCCTACTGAGAAAAACTGGAAGAGTCGACACAAGCTGGGTAACAGATTTTTCAGTACATTATTATGCAACATATTACAGCATATGTCATCTGCTGCTCCTAACAGCACCAATACTGCTGTTCTGCAAAACAACACACTTTTCCTTAATTAAAAGAAAAATCTCACCTAAACGGGTGGCCTTCATCGGACTTCTGGATTGCCTGGATAACTCCCTTGTATATCCTAAAGCTGATGGTCACAGAAAGCAGGGCCAAGGCAATGTAAGCTGTCACGCTCACGATGCTGAACACTGTTAATGAAAGCAGCAGGAACAAGCTGGCACCAAACACCACTCCCGTCTTCTTAATGTCTCGCCAGTAAAGGAGGTCAACAACTAAAATTTAAAAAATATAAGAAATTAGAACAAGATATCTTTTGCATCCATATGGAAACAGTAAAACATGATTCACTTGACTGCTGAGAGTCATCAAGAAATGGAACTCACAATCTCACCGTCACACCACAGCTGAAATTACAACCAGAAACAAGTTATTTTAGTACTGATTCTGCGTTGGGGCTTCAGATTATTTGGATTATTGTTACTAAGATTACCTCAAATGTAATTGCTAAAATTTAAGAACAATTCTGCCCTTAAGCAGTGTCAGAGTTAATCTCTTCATCTACTGTGCTGTGTTCTGCACCAGAATCACAGCAGTTTGTGCTTCATCTCATTTTATTTTTGTGCATTTTGTGGAGGTCACTCACTGAAGAGATTGATCCCGATTCCCTGCTAGGACAAATGACAAGACACTAACAGATCTCTAAACCACCATATCTTTGCAGGTCTGGTAGAGGCAAAGGCACAGCTCAAGACTCCTTAACAGTTCATTTTGTTTCCTTTTGACTGAAGACATTCCCATGGGAGTTCATAATATTGATTACAGGTGACAGACTGAGCCGTAAAGAGGAAATAATCTCACAGAAATTTCAATCCAGGCTAAATATGCTGTGCTCCAATGCAAAATACTTCATTTGTAAACCAAATTTATTTTTCCTTAAGCTACCCTCATGAGAGAACACAATATTGTGCCATTTTTAGCATCGCTGTTTAGAGTAAACTACACCCTTACACAAGTCACAGCTAACGGCTTAATGCATCCATCACAGATTTGTTTGTTTTGAGGTGCTGTTGCATCCGGTTGATTCCCTTACTGAACTCAGGACATCTGGCAAACGTCATTCTCCATTGCCCAGTAGAAAACTGGGCAGGGGCATCTAGTTTTATACTTCATGGCGAGACACACAACAGAACTCGCTCTTCCTATTTCTGCTTCTACAGCTGGTTAGATTTTCACAAGAACAAACTCCTCTTCTGCATCAAAACTGCTTGTTAATAGCAATCATGTATCAGATGCAGAACTCAAGATAAATTATAGAAAAATTACTATTACACCCCAAGTTTAGTCATCCTATCTCATCCTGAACATCACCAAAGTTAATTGTAGAATAGCCGATCACAATCCAGAACAGATTCTTACTCTGAATGACTGTAAACAAAAATTAAAAAAACAAAATTTGGCTATTATTTCTTATAGGATGAAAATGTGGTAATGCACCAGCATTAAATACTTGGTAGCCTCTCTAGGGTAAAGTCTGCATAATCCCTTTGCAGGTACAACATGAAAATGCCACAGGGCTATGGTGCAATTTCACACTGTTTCAGATGCTGAAGTCCTTCCACCGCCACTCAGTTAGTTCCACTCCTTTCCTCTGCATGGCCACCTGCAGAACTGGCCTGGTTTTCTGTATGCTGCTGACAACTACTGCACAAAAAAAATAAAATAAATACTAAGCAGCCAGCCAGATCAGATTCTGGTTGTGGTTCACCATGTGACTCCACAAACATATGGGGTGAGAGATAGAGCAGGCAGCTGAAGGAGGTGACACTCCTGCTCTCAGAACAGCCCCCATCTAACGTCCTCGTCAAATTGCAGCCCAACCTATCCCTGCACCCTGTTGATTTGTTATTCTGCTGGGTCTCTTCATGTTACAAAGCTGCACTTCTCTTTTCCCTGTCAAACAAATGAAGCTCTAAGCAAGACAGCTTTGCTTTAAAATGAGTACAAATGAAACAGTAAAAAAAAATCAGGTCACTGTAGAATTCCTTTTTTACAGGCTATAATCCCTAAATTTAACATTATTTTCTTTGGTTTCTTTGGCTTTGCTTCTAATCACAGAAGTGTCCATTAGTGTCTCTGTACACCTTATGTTAAGCAAGTTCAGCATGCAGAAGAAGCTGTCTAACAAAATTATGAGCTTGACCCAAAAATCGCTGTAAACTGAAAACCTAAACTGAGCTGCGATTATCCGTAACACCTGGGTGAGATTTTCAAAACCATTCTTGACAAAACAAGTTGGCGGATTTTGTGCTCCAAAATAATTCAAGAAAGCTTTGAAAAAATGCTTTTATTTCTGGGTATTTGCTTCAAATACTGAAACTATATTTTTAAATGCTGCAATTTCAGCATCCATACATTCAAATTTGGGTGCTGCTCCCATATCATGTGACACATTAAGTATGAGCCTGCTTTCCCACTGCAGATAGCTTCAGTTCTGTAAATGAGATACTCCCTCTGCTGCAACACAGTTTTAAAGTGTCTCCACTGATGGCGGGTTCTCACTGCTTCATAGGAAATAATTTATTATAAGCAGCAACTGCAATATACCTGAACCCAGCTATAACAAACGTAAAGACAGTAATTCATCTGTATAACAGCTTCCAAAATAGGAGAAACAAAGGTAAATTGCTGGAATCTAAGCATAGCACAAATGCCAAATGGCCTCTAGCGACCCATCTTCAGTCTTTTGTTCTCAGTAATCAATAAGAACAATCCCCAAGCCAGGACCTCCCAGAGCAGAGTGAAGCTGCACATGAAGCATTTTTCCTTGCTCTGTCTCCACTCCACTTGGAGAACTACCAAATCAGCCTCAGCTTAACGACATACGGATCTGGTTTCATTGTAAATTCCTCAAAGGGAAACCCAGTGTTGTAAGTCACTGAAAAACTGATTTCTAATTTTCTGTCCAAGAGACTACATGATGAAATTGTTTTACATTTTTCCATTAATGAGAAACACATCTTTGCATTTCTTTCTATGGTAGAAGAAAAATCATTACTAGAAGCAGCTTTCTGTCTTTAACTTACACACAAGATGTCCACAGCAGATTAAAAAAAACCACAGAAAAACAAAAACTCCAACAATTCTCAGGAACAGCCCTGCCAAGCAGTATTCTTTCCTCACGGAAACCATTTTAAGCTTTATTTTATTCAATATGAACTATAATATCATGCATTTAATGCAAGTATTTTGGGCCTATTCTAAAGCAAGAACAGCTGCCTACATTTGGTAAGCATGAACTGTCACTTGGCACATCTAAAAATAGTACTGCTAGCATCCGTGCCTTACATGCAGAACTCATCCAATTACATTTTGCTTTTAAAGCAAGTGCCGTGATAAGTTTATCCCTGAATTTTTTTTTGTCTAACATCTAACTTAAAACTGAACAATTCATATCGTTTTTTGATGACAAAAACAAGTGGTTTAATATATTTAACCTGATATTCCTCTTTTAAAAAAAAACCTGAACAAAGTAACCCTCTTTTTTTTTTTTTTTTTTTTAACCAAGAGAAATTAAAAGCCTCAAAATCTACAAGCGAGTTTAATTCACATCTATCAAAGAAACCAAGAAAAAGGGACTAACCCATTTTGGCATCCATCTTGAGTGTGCCTGCATGCACCCAGATCTTGCACAGCTGACTACCCAGAGCCTTTTCACTTCCTGCCAGGGCACATTCAGAGGTCGGCAGATATACGCAACTGCCTGCTGTCGCGCTGCCAGCCAGCGCGAAATCTCACTGGCCCCCGCCAATGGCTGCCTCTGCGCTAAGTCCTTGGAATGCAGCTGCGAGCGAGAGATCCGCGCTCACAATGAACAACTTACTCTCTATCCAGTATTTAGAAAACAAACAAAAAATGGGTTTCAGCGCCAAAGAAAGGCCGTTTGTGTAAAAGGAGAAGGAAGATTAAAAAAAAAATGCAAACAGTGTATGATTTACAAGCATTGTATGAACAACGGCCATTACACTAGAACCTTTCTGTAATCTGAAAGGTAAGCAGAAATTCTTTATATCCTTCCAATAATAGTAAAAACAGTTTAAAAGCACAAGTGAGAGCCCTTGCTGGATCAATTTAACAACAGCCAGTGTTATACTAACAGAGAATGTAATAGGAGTATTTACAATGGGCCGCTTTCAAATGCATCTGAAGTGCAGGGTGACAACTGTCACCATAGCACCACACAGGCTGCTGTGAAGAAAATTAACTCTAGACCAGCAAAAGCCAGGACGTGACCACAAACAGGCAAATCGCTGTTAATTTCTGTTTAGAGAGGCACTGTCCAGTTACGCTAAATAAACTTCATATTTACAGATGACAGTGGTCTTCAGGGTTCCCTCTGACGTTTAACGCAGAGTACCGAGCAGGCCAGATCTGCCCCTGCAGTTTCCCTTTCAAAGCCTGGTCCAGCCCCAGCTGGAGAAAGACCAGCCCCAAGGAGAAGCCACCAACCCACCAAGTGGTCAAAATCCACCAAGCACAAACACCATCAGTGGACTGGGGTTTGACATTTTCAGGATTCCCTACAGCAGAATGACCATTTAACATCACAGCGACATCCTAAGCAGGGGCAGTTACAGACTAGGCCACAAAATTCAAGCCTCCTTTTACTCTGATCAGACATGTTGGAAGCCAGTTTGGTCCTTGACTGCCTTGTTCCAAGACAGTAAGAACAAAACAACCCCCAGCTGGTGAAATTGGGTGGTTATAGCATGATCGCACATGGTGCCAAGCACATGGAGCTGACTTCAAGCAAGAGAGCTTTCCGTGTCCTAGGGACGGGCACAACAAAGGAGCGGCATGTCCAGTGGGACTGCCAGGCTTGTCTCACTGAATCCCGAAGGCCATAAAACAAGCCTGCATCATACACATTCCAGACTTGGCACATCTGCCCCACAAGCCCTAGCAAGAAAAAGTGATATAGATTTCACAGGTACATGCTAAAATGAAAACACAGTCTGACACCCTACTCCAGATTGTCCCCCAAAAATGCAAATATTATCTAACGATTACTAATGTGCCAAAACAGTATTTTTCTTTCATTTCTGCTTAATCATATACCTATGCATATGTGCACAATGTACGAACCGGGAAAACAATTCAAAAGCCCTGATTACTCACAGTAAAATTTTAAAAAGGTCAAGGGCTGCACAAGCCTATAGGACCTTTCCACCATATAACTAATCTGAACAAGAATTCAGATAGACTTTCAGAACACTAATACAATAAAAAATAATCCTGGGATAGCCTGGGAGTATAGCTGTGGTGTTCACCCTACCATTAGCATTCCTCAGCCATTAAAACCTGGCAATTCATTGAAATAATAAAAAATTAAATAAATAAATGTTAAATTTTAATACCAATTACTCCACAGGGATCTGTCTTGAAAGTGCTAAAAATAAATGTGATGCCATCCCCAGGGTAAACCTAGTTCATCCTGCCTATCTAGCTGATCAATACCACAGGTATTTATCAACACCACAGGCTGTACCACTTTCACTACGCTACTTCCTCCACTATTATGGCTCTAGCACAAGAAAAACACATACCAAAACTAAGTCTAGGATTATATTAATTAGAAAACAGTGCTTTAGCTGAAAAGTCTAACTATGAACCATACTTTTGGATCTTCCGTTGTTTTAGATTTGATCCTTACATTTTTTTTTTTCCCCAAGGTTATTTTTTAGCATGGAAAGAAGAGTGTTGCAATATTTGCTTCTATATTTGTATTGGGGCAAGATGAATAGTGTAATCAGTTCCTGAACTTTACCCATGATTGTCCATGCCACTGAAGCCTGACCTAACAAAGGAAGAACACATGAAACAAGGCGTCTTCATCTCACTATAAACAAATGCTATCAGAAACCACATTAAACCACTCTGCAAAAATAGTTGCAAGAGAGGAACCAAACTCTCCTGCTTCCCCAGAAAACCTTCTTCTTGCTCTGCTTCCATTTTCTTTTAAACCTTAACTCTACAAGTTAAATTATAATTAAACCTCAAGGCAGTAGGGACTTCCTTGGAGGGAGAAACAGACGTTAAACCAGCTTCCTCCACCTAAGGGGATGCCACTCTGTAAAAAGAAAGGGGGGAAGAAGAATTTAAAACACTGCTTCAAGCAGTTAAACCAGCACAAAATATGCACACAGGACGTGTTCAGGTTTGCTCTGTTCATTTGATGACAGCTGCATGACACATTAGTCAGGTCTACACTCTGCAAAGAAGCCAAGTGCACAGACCCCCCGGCATGGCTCGCGGGGTTAGTGTACTCCCCCCAAGTGTGCCATACAGGCGTGCTCATGATTGGCAATTCATTAGTTCTAAACCAAGAAAGACTCCATTATTCCCAAGACCTCAGAAATATCTGCTTTCAGTTGCAGTGAGGTACAGACCACCACTAACCCTGCTTGTTGGGCTGTAAAAGAAAAACTGAAAATTGTATCTGAATACTCAAAGGAAACTTGCCTTTCAATTTTTACAAAAACCTTCTGACCTCACCCGTCTTTTTTTTTCTTTTTTTTTTTCAACCCCAAGAATTTCAAGCCTGATGTAGGGAGTGCTGAACATTTAAACTAGTTACACAAGAACACGTTACTAAATACTGCAGATTTTTCTTCCTAATATTTTACAATCCTTTAATGAAAAATTAGAACTTTTAGAAACTTGTTTTGCAGGAGCAAGGTTTTTTCCCCTGCAAGGCTTTTTTGCTACATATTTAGGTTCCAGCAGAGCACTCTATGGATTTTAGACAGCTGGCAATTCTGCCCAAGTGGAAAAAACCACAGATTTTGAAAAACAGTTGTAAAAAAAGAGGAAAACTTCACAAGTGCAAGTACTAAGCATGACAGGGCCCTTTAAGAACATATTTAAGTATCCAGAAATGATTAAAATTTTTTAAAGCTTGTCTTGCTGATAAAGTTTGAAGATTATGTATTCAAATAAGGCTTAAACTCTTACACACTGAGCACTAATGTAATGATCCACAGAGATTTACACTCAAGATCTTCCATTGGTAGTTACAGGAACAAAGGTCAGAACCACACTAATTTAAGATTAGCTACTTATTTACTTAAAACAATTTCATATTACGGCTGTAAATTCTGAAAAAAAAAAATCAGAGTTTTACCTAGAATCCAAGAAAATTATGAAAAATCCAAAGCAAACGTGATGACTCCAAACACAAGAAACCCCACACCACCCTGCTGTAGTCTGCATGGAATTTCTCCTCATAAAATTATTAAACTACATGAACTGCAGGTGCTACATTCTTTTGAGTTAATTGCCAGTATTATTAAATTATTAATAATCTAGGAATTTCAAAAGAACATTAGCTAAATTCGGACTATGCTGGTATTTGTGCAGTGCATACCAAAACAGGCTGTTCTTTAATATGCACTGTAGGACTGAAAAAGATCTGCAGTGTCACACAAGCTATCTCACTAGCATAAATAATTCATTATTCTGCATTGCTCATATTTACCTACATTTTAACCTTCAGCTTTTACCATTCTGCATACATTACAAAAAGATTTTACATCTCCAGACACATTTCACAATCAAATACATGCTACAACCACCATTTGCTAAAAACAACCCGCAGCATCTTTAGCTTTAAAAAAAAAGGAAAAAGAGGTGAAAGAACAAATACCCTTATCCTTCCAACTGCTCGGCTGACTGTCCATCTCTCCACAAACGGTCTACCCTCCAGCTGTGATTATCAATTATGCATACCAAGAAGACAGCTGCAAGAGAAGAAATCTACAGCCCAGGATGGGAAACATGGGCTTCCCCAGCAGCGTCTGCAGTCGGCTGCTGCACTAGTGCTGCAGGAGAGCGGTCAGCTGACGGCGCGGGGTGTGGAACACGACTGACGCAGTGCGAGCCGTACCCAGGCTGCTAATGCTCCGCCACCAAGACTAAAATGCAATCCCCGACTGGTGCAGCCATTTGCTTCTTGCCAGCAGAAGCGAAAAGATGCGAGGCAGAGAAAGAAATCCCCGGCAGAAGGCTTCTCCCTGCAGAGCAGCACCAACGCCTTGCGCTGGGAACACCAGCACACGGGAGATACCGGCGCAGCAAGGCTCCACACGGGGGAACAAAAGCCCAGCTGCCCTAAGCGGCTTTTCACAGCGGAGTGGAGCTAAAAGTAGTCACCGGACAAGCTTTAAACAGATTGCTTTTTCAAACAATGGTTAAAACATATCTATAAATCTCCTAGATCTACGCCTTCCCCTCATTGTTTTTAAACAAATGTCTGACTGTCTAGATGACTAACAGAGACATCTTTGTAACACATCTCTCCCTTTAAAAAAAAAAAAGGTTGAAGGAAAACAGAATAGGACCTTTTCTGTGCTTGTAACAAAAGCAAGAGGCTCATGAAGAATACAAATCATCTTTTTGCTGGTATCTTTAGTTCTTACAAACTGCTCAGGCATATTTATTAATCTTAACAGAGGTCTGAGAAGAACAGTTCTCTCACGCTCTAATTCCTACACCAAACACCTTCCCTTTTTTATTTTACATCAGCATCCTCTGTTGCCAGCTGCAGACCTGACAATTAAATGTATCCTTCATTTAAATAAAAACAAGAACCTCAAAGTTTACACTACTAACATATAAAAAGTAACATACAGAAAGTATTGTACAAACATTGAAATGCGCATAAACTCAAAATCTGAAAGAGAACAGCTGTGAGAACAATGTTGTCATTCTGTTTTCCATCCCTGCCGAAAAAAATTACAACCACTCTTCTAGTCTGGAGTATCTCCTTAACATATGAGGCTGACAATATAATGATAAAAACGCCCCTGCATTGCTCCAAAACCTCTGAAAAATTTTATACACCATATTCTAAAGAACTAGAAAAAGATATTTGCATATTTCCACAAAAAAATCTGTAGACTGTCTGGGATGGAGATTCTGATTTGGTCCTTATAAAGTTTTACTGTCTTTTTTTTTTTCCCCCCCATTAAAACAGATAATCTTACACGGAGAAAGGACCACCCCAGAGTTACCTGAAAGCCCTGTTTACTGCTTCAGGTTGCTACATAAATTCAAGGCCTCCTTTGACAGCACGACCAGTTACATTTTTAACTTATAAAAATATGTGCATTTCATTCACAATTTCAACAAATAACTCAAAACACATTAATATAGGAAAAGAGGAAGCGTACATTCAAACATCATAGTGCAAGAAAATTTGAAAAGTTGCACTACACAAAAAAAAGTACAAAACATGTTTGAAAATATCCTTCTGTCTTTGAGCTGTAAGTCTTAAGATCAACTGGAAACCACAAAAATCTGTGATGCTCCCCACGTATTTGTGGGCATGACTGCATTGTCACTAAATTAGTCAAGAACTTAATGCTTTCAGAAAAGGATCACTCATTGTCAAATTTTTAAAGACATAAAATTAAAGCCTCTTCATTTCTTCTTCATATTCTTTATGTTCCATATGTAAAACAGTACCCATTTGCAATGCATTCCTAAAGTAAGTAACTGCCCAAAGGCCCTGTTCTGTTAGCAGCCTTAGCTATACCAGCCTCAGCCTCTCAACACGGGAGCTCTGATGAAATCCAGCAGGTCTAGGTCTTTCCTTCAGAAAAATCTCACTTAAGGTTTTGGGATTTTTTTCCTAATTCCTCCTACTCCTCTCCAAATTCTCCACTCTGCAACAGAAGCCTCCACTTATTATTATTTACCTGGATGCATAAAAGAAGACCCCAACAAAGAATCCAAGAATAGCATCACAGGACATTAAAATGAGATTTTATGTTGAACTATGTTTTACAAATGATCTGCTCCTGAGAGAAACCCCGGAGGCATTCCAAGGTGGTTTCACCCCAGTGCAGAACAACAAACCAAACCAAACCCTTCCCATCTGCTGAATGTCTCTATTTACCTAACTACAAATACAGAAACTATCGGAAATGAGCCAAAGGGGTACAGTGCTGGTGAAAGGCAGCATTTCTAACTTCTTTTAAGGTTCACCTAACTGTAATGGCCTGGTTTGCTGTTACAGAATCACAGGTAGTTTATTTCTGCCCCCATGATTTGGGAGTAAAAAGAAAAGTTTCATCATTACTACCACTCAGCCACCCTCTGAAAGTGCATTTCTCACTTGGACTTCACCTTCAAATTTGCCACCTCAGGAAAATCTGGGAAATGTAACTTATTAGCAATTAATTGGCCGCATTTTCTGTAATTCAATTACAGAGCACCCTGTGGTATATATGGAAAGAAGAGATCCATAAACCTGTAAGATTTAATTTGAAATTAATGACTACAGAGCTTGATGTTCAAAGGTGCCATGTATCCAATGGTTTCTTGTGAAACCGATTGCCTTCACAGTCAAGATCTCAAAGCCGTGTTTATATCTTATGGTAATACTTTACATGAACATACACAGAAATTTAAACTGCCAATGTGGTTACATTTTGGTACACAACTTTCTGTCATGGTCAGAGGTTTAGATTTTGGAGGTGTCTACAATATACTTTGATTTTGTCATTTGATAATACAAAAACCTCCATGTTCCACCAACCAAAAAAAAAGTTCATGGGAAGTGTGGTTTTCTGGCCTACGGGGGAGAATTAATGATCTCTATCCAAAAGTAAATAAGGGGTTTCTCAAAACTTGGACTGAATCCTCTGAAAGGTCCAGTGTACTGGAGTTACACTTCATTTATAAGCACTAGATGGCATCAAAACCCTTTTTTGTGATCATGCCTTAAAACATGACTTCCTCTAGTCCCTGCTGCACACACCCCACAGCACAAGTCCAGGCAGAAGCCGGAGGTGCACGGCTGTGGCACAGAACAGCAGCATCCAAACAATCACGAAACATCCCCTCTGAAGCCACATTTTAATACGCAGTGTTTTTATGGAGAGCAGAAATTACTATTTTAAAGTAAAGCAGCATGGTTATCTGCTAGGAAGCTAAATACAGCATGTGTTGAGAAAGGGAAGGAAAAAAAAACCACCCCACCAAACGATCGCTGTATCTAAGACAACAGCAGTTACTGGTATTGCAGGGGGGGGAAAGAAGGTGTATTTGCTGTTGAAACTTTTCTAAATAGGAGCATGTTACAAGGAGGGAGATTTCTTCATAGTTAACTGCAGTCCTGAATTCATTTTGGTTTGTTTTTTTAAAATCTGTGCAGCTGTGAAGTGCAAGGTCCATATGGTCTAATACCATTACAAAATAAAACAGGTTACCCAAAGGTCTGCCAGGCAGCACTAAACAGACCCTTTTTCTACCCTAGGCTGTTCAAAGCTTTACATTTGCTTTACTGGAATAGTAGAGTCAGAAAAAAAAAAAAAAAAAAAAAAAAGAAAATCTGCAACTCTTTTAGGGTTTCTGTTGGCTCCCTGCAGTGCACTGGGACTGGTGGAAGTTACACTTTCAGGTACAGAGATCTTGGCACTTAGGTTAGCTTTCAAAAAATAGCCCTGTTAAGGAAGTGTTTAAGAACCTTAATTTAAGTGCATAGGTAATGCAGTGCAGATTAATGTTTTAATAAGCATCATCATACAATCATACCAGCTGATTTCCAGAACTCTTGAGGCATGGTAAAATCTGTTTCAGTTCCACTAAGGGGAAGACAGAAAAAAAAGCCCCATAATAAAGACAGAGTTTGAAGGCCAAACACGTGCACGAATCCACTTCTTGGCCTTGTGATGAATTACCCTCCCTTCTGAAAGCGTGGAAGACAAGGGTATGTGTTAGTTCTTGGATGGTACTTTGAAATTGTGCTTAAGCAGTGCAGTATTAAAAGCAGACAACAGATTTTGCTCATGGCTTGTAATTAGACTCTTTAGGTAGGTCTCAGGGAGAACTCTAGTTCTGTGTTGTAAAATACAGAATAAGTGAGCAAAAAAGGAATCATCAGAGACTGGGTAGAAAAACAACAAACTAGAAAAAATAGACCATGTTTTTGAGTTGGTATTCTCATCTATTTAGCTTTAAATAACGTGTTTAGGAAGAAAAATATATTTTTCTGCTTTACTCTGGAAGAACAACACAGCATGTCAAAAAAGTGAAATTGCAACTGCTTTACAGTGTGTGTGCAACATTAGCAGACCGCAGCAGATTCCCCAGTTTTCCCGCACAACCAGACCAGCTCCGTGCCTGGCCCAGCTCCCATCCCTCAGCTAACACCAGTGCTGGACAGATGCGTGCCCTGTCCCAGCACTGTGCCACTAGATGGGAGAACGAAGACGCGATTCAGCTCTCTCCTCTCCTGCTATGGCAAATGGTTTTACGTGCAGCTTCTCTTCCCATAGACAGAAGAGGAGCAGCTGTGTCCTTGTCAGACCCAAAATAAGTCTCTTAGGCACCAGTTTGCCAGCCCCAGTCTGCTACATCCCTGCAATGATTAAAGACACCTCTGCAAGACTTCCTGTTTAAAAAAAAACCTAACAAAAAAGCTACTAAAGGGCAATGTTCAAGTCTTTTTAAAGTAGTCCAGTCTCTATACAATTAACCTTTTGACATGAAGTACGAGATACATAGCAACTGTTCTTTAGACAGTGTTATATGCTTGAAGCCTGAGCTCAAGGAGCAAAGTCTTCACAGAACACAGTGTTTTAACAGTGCAGGTATCACTGCAATTTCATCACAGGGAAATGGGAATCTCTCTCCTTTCTGCCTACCTGTAGGTATAGAAGAGGTGGGACAGGAGGAATGACAACTATCATGCAAAATTAAACATAAAAAAACTACATCTTCTACCTTATCCTGTTTCAATTGCACCAACACCCTGGTGTTCCCTTCAACATACACCTGTTATTCACTTCCAAAATACATTTGATGCAGAAGATATACATTAGCAATGTAGTATTTTATGAAGTGTAAACAGCAGCTACTGCACAAAGATACTACTGCTGAGTCAAACTAACATCTGGGTTTCTATTTAGAACAGAGTCATTGTGCTTTCTGTAGTAGCTGTTTTTAGTTGGAACGCTCCTGGTGCAAGGATTAAGTAGCAGCAGAGTCATGTGATATCAAAAAGCAAAGTCTCAAAGAGCTGGAACTCCATGAGGCATTCAGTTTAGAGAACAGAATGCAACGTGGCAATGGTCTCATCCTTCCTTTAACTTTCTGCTACTTGAACTACACATTACTTGAAGAAAAATTAACTACACTGAAGTGCAAGCCTCACCTGAAAAGAAAAATGGATGTGATTATCTGTGCTGTGTAGAAATCCATTTTCATGTTTGCACGATACTCAACTTCTTAACAGTCATTTTCCTAGTAACCTGAATACTAAGCTTCCTCATAGGCACTATTTAAACCACTGGCCTTGGTCTAATGCAAGCTGCGAGTCATGTGAGCGGAGATGCGCAGGGTCTTTTCCAGATTCCAGACACAAGTTGTACATACTGCAGCAGCAAGGGTATTTTCCTAAGTTTCAAAGTCTGATGTCTGAACCATGTATGCAAAGAAAGAAATGCATCTTCAAATCATGTACGTACAGCAGACTGAAACACCATCCTGAGCTTACTACCACATATTAAGAGCAAGTTTGGAAGGCCACGTAATGCCCAGCCTGTAGACAACCAAGAAGATCTTGCAGTGAGTAATGACTTATTTCTGTATCAATAGATCACCAGCAGCAGAACTGAAGGAAAAAAACTGGAGACAGTGAGTCCATCTCTGATAAACACAAAAAAGTACTAAAGCAATCAGAATATGAAAAAAGTAAAAGTGCAGGCACTAACATTTTCTGTTACCCTCAGCCTACACAGAGAAGTTTACAGAAAGTGACTTAAGTCATGATATGATTAGGTTTAGCTAAAGAATGATTCAACTTAGTGAACTGCAAGACAGCATACACCGATTACCTGAAGACTTATTCAGCTTTGCTGAAAACACAGCAGTAGGTTTTTCCTTTTCTTTAACAGGAGCAGCTTCTCGCCCAGTTTCCTTCTCAAAAGCTTCTGGTTTTAGTACGACTATCTCTTTTTCAGCAGATAAAGGTGAGGTATCTGTGGCCGGTAAGGACATTGTGAATACTTCAGGCACTTCTCTGTCCACAGCCTCCAAGGACTTTTTCAAAGCATTAGGATCTTCCTCAGCTTTTACTTCTACATTCTTTACAGACAGATCACAGGGTAGCTCTGGGCAAGGCAACTGCATCTTCTCACCTTTGATCACCTTACTGATCTCTTCACTTTCATCTCTGTGCATTACTTCTCTGTCGGTGGCTTGTGTCCCAAACTCAGGCGCAGTTTTAGGATGAGCTAACATCACAAAGTCTTCTTCCACTGGGCCTGGAGAGGACTCCAAGGATGAGAGACCTTTGTTGTCTCCCGTTTTTGGTTCTGTAGCAACAGATACATCAGCTGAATAAGGCATAGCATTCAGCTCTTCCATTTGAAGAGGAATCTTCTCTGCCTTGGCTATTTTTGTAGGTGCTGGCTCAGATGGCAGAGTGGCAACAATTCTGGAAGAGTCGAGTTCAGGTTGGAAAGACTCCAGATAAGGTTTGCCCGTGGCACCTGCTGAATCCACCAGTCCTTCCTCATGTTTGTCATCAGTTACAATACTCTCAGTTGATTTACTTTTTAAGATGAAAGATGGATCTTCGCTCACTTTCTCAGTGAAGTCAGGTACCACCTGGCTGTTCAACAAGTCAGATTTTCCAAACTGCGGAGACAGTTTTTCAACAAGTTCCTTGTGTTCAGGCACATCCTGAGGAATGCATTCCGTTATTGGTGTCTTTGAATAATCTGTAAAGGCCAGAGAAGGAGGTTCACCAGAGACCTTTGTTTCTTTAATTAAGTCACATGCAATAGATATATATGGAGTCTCTATATCTTCAGGACTGCCACTAGTCTCACGATCAGGTTTTTTAAATGCCAACACCTCTTTTGCTTCTTGGGCCTGTGTTGGTGGTACACTGACTGCCTCTTGGTATAAGGGAGGCTTTTCAGTCTCTTCTTTTACATTCTCATAATCAGCAGTAGGAATAAATGTTTTTAACGGGGAAGCTTCGAGATGCACAGCAGATGCTTCTGCACCAGCAGTCCCAGTGCTTAGTGGGGCCTCCATAACAATATCTGGCAATATTGGTGATGGAGCGGCTTCCGTCCCTTCAAATGAGGGACAGAGCTGTGCCACGGGTTTCAGAGTCTCTTGTACTGACTCAGAGGTTTGAACTAAATCAATCTTTGTTTCATAAGCAAGTTTTGTACATGCCACATCATGCATTTCACTTTCATATGCTTCTTGTACTAGATCAGGAGTAAGACCTTCAGGCATATTTGCTGCAGTGTCAGATGGCACTGTTGATACACTCTCTGTTTTAGCATAGTCAGCTTCCTGGCCTTCCTGCTTGCCAACTGCTCGAGTGCTAAAATCACCCTGTTCTGTGCTTGTCTGAGCTTTCATTTCTGCAATTTTTTTCTCATCATCGGTTCTATTTTCTGAAGTACCTTCCTCTAGTGGAGAAAGAGATTTGACTTTGTTACCAACAGGACTTACAGAGGATTCAAATTTAGTACAACTGATGTAAGTCTGCGAAGGCTCTTTTACAGCTTCTGGGGTACTTGGGAAACAGTGATCTTCAGTACTGCCTTCACTCTCTCTTTCATAATCCTTCTGCACATTCAGCTTACCTACACAGTATTTCTCATCTAAACTGCTTTCTAGTTCGGCATCTATCTTACGTCCAACATCCTCTCTCACACTGCTCAGTCCATGACTACTACCTTTTACTTCCCATATTGGCTCAAATGGTTTGAAGTCTGCATATTCTTCCCTCCTAAGGTCTTCTTTCAATGCCTCTTTTTCACCATGATCATCACCTCCGTATTCGTCTCTGTTATAAAAGAGATCTTCCCCATTTTTCTCAAATAAATCTTGAGGAGTTTCTGGAGACATTTTCAGCTGCTGTGCAGGCATTTTCTCCAGATTAGGTAATTCTTTAGGGCCCTCTAGCTGTGTTTCCTCTTTAGCTTGGGATAAAATGGCTGCTTCTGCTTTAGCAAATGGGGGTTCTGAGTATTTCATCTCTGAAATGTCTTTTTCATTTCCCTCTGCAAGAAATGGATTTCTTGCACTTTCCATAGTTTCTTTATAAGCCTCACTTGCATTTTCTTTGTAAATGCCTCTTGCAGGTAATCCATCTGAGAGTGTATCAAAGGCTGCATGCTCTTTAAAGGGATCAGCTGAGATAGGAGAGAAGGAAGGAAGAGAAGGAGCAGTATCGAGCGGGACTGCAGTAAAATCCTCTTGACCAAGCGACTTAGTGCTACCTGGCTGCTCCTGCAAGTCCATAACTTTTTCTGTGACCATGGACAGAAAGGACAGTTAGAGAATGCAAGTGCTCTTAAAGTCAATGCAAATGTTCTTGACAGGTTCACATGACGTTAGTTATTAATAGGTTCCTCCAAGTTCTATCATAAATACTATGAGCCATTAAAACAAAGTATCAGTTAAAGTATGCTATTCTATTTCACTTCTTCTAGCAAAGAAGGCTAGAGAAACAGCAACTTTATGCAGTGCAAAGATGACAGTAAAGCTGAAGATGCCAGACAAGTACAGAGCATCTAAGTACAGCAGGCAATATTAAAGTGAGAGAGGGAGAGTGGGGTGGCAAGGTGAAACAGAGAGGGTATGCAGGTATGCTTGTACATAAACATATGCACAAACGTGCATGCCAATAAGAAATCTTTTTTTGACACTTTTTACATGGAAATTTGGTGAACAGCATAGCTAACAAAAAACACTAAATAAATACTACAGGTAAAAATTTTACTTATATAAAATACTGCAGAAAGTTACTATGGATTAAATCCTTCTGCTAAATCAGTAAAGCAACTATGCTTTGATGTGTTAACCTGTTAATAGTACCAGCTTCTCTCCTACATCAAGGGTCCAAGAATTCACAGATGGCAGTAGCTTGTTTATAAAACAGTTTACCATGTAAAGAAATGAATGCGTATTAAAATCTTGAACAGATTAACTAAAAAGTCAAAACTGAAAAATGTGGTAGAGGCTATTCTTGGACCCATGCTGACTTTTAGTAAAGGCAGACTAATTGGGGAGAGTTAATGAGATCAGATATGCAGGAGGTATTCAGACAAAGGTGAGCAGAAAGAACTTGCCTGCAGAGGAGTGCATCAGAGGCGCAGATGTAGCAGGAAGAGCAAAAAGGGTCTCATCTGAAAAACAAACAAATAACCTCAGCAGAAATAAAGGGTAGGTTGAAGAGGGGGGGAAAGCACACAAGTAGTCAGTTCCCAGTAAATCAAACATCCATAGCCAACATCTACACCCACAGAGAACCACAGAGCTAGATACAAGCTGGGTAATTTGGGAGAGGTGATGCTCAGAACTCTCCATTTACGACGGGATCTTTACTGAGGCAACTGAGGGATCTCCACCTTCCAAGCCAGGCACCAATCTCAGGATAAGATACAAACTTCACTACTGAGCAGCTACAGTGTCTCTAGCACCAGAAAAAAACACCTGCCATTGACACCAACACACTGTCCTTAGTCAGCTTGCTTTGTCAGAGGCTCTCCTAACACCCATTTACTTCTGGGAGAACAGCAGCAGTAAGGAGACTCAACCAAAAGCTGTGAGAAGTTAAAATTACTTTAGTAAGCTTTGAAACTCCCCACAAAGAGAGCACTGATCAGGCATGCTGATACTGATCAAGTGATAACAGTCAATTCTATTCTATTCTAAACGACTGTACTAGTTGCTTTACGTTTATGTATTTTTTTGTGTGTGTTACCATGTAGACAAGCTTCCAAATGAAGGCATTTTTAAAGCCACCTCTGGCATGATCCAAGGAGCATATTTTGCTTTGCTGCATTTGTTTTAACCTTAATATTTCCCAAGGCAATCCCAGCTCTGCAATTTCCATTCAAAGACCTAAGTAAATCTAAGCAAGGACACCCTTCTCCTGAACTAAGGAAGTCACCCTCCTTCACTAATGCACAATGCTGAGAAGCCAGATAATCGCAGCATTGCATATTGCGCATTATCTGAAGTAAAAGCATACAACTATGACATTTTCCTAAGCTGTATGAAGCATTTAAGGAAAAAACAGTCTAGAAGCAGCAATGCCAGTCATCATTATGTACCAGGCAAATCAAAACTAGTCCTCCTCTGGATTTCTGTGTCAGCAGCAGTTACTTTTCTCAGGTACATCATGGCCTGTTGGCATTACATTAATGTAAAAATAGTAACATTCAGGTAAATATTTTTCATTCTTAAGAGTGCAAAAAACAGTATCATTTAGGTATATGTATTTCACTCTTAAGAGTGCATGAAGTTTTCAAATTAAGGTTGTTAAAGAATATTCGCAATTTACATCAATTGTATTAGCAGAGTGCAAAATTACACTAAAGCATTTCACTTGAATTTCCAGTACAGACATCAAGGATCTTTAGTTTTGCTATCTGCGTGGATAAAAACTAGTACTGAAAAAGTTAAGAACTTTTAAAATTAAAAGCAAAGAATAATAGAAGCAATTGATTTTAAAAGATGAAAGGCAGAAAGTGAGAAATACAGTAGACCCAGCAGCACATACACAATAATCCAGTAAAAGCAAGGCATTAAGGTGATTTTTGTTTTGGCATTGAACCACAACCTTCTGCAAAAGCAATGCCACGTCAAGATACTCATAGCCTGTCTGGCTTACTCAAGTAAATCTCACCAGCAATCTCCCAAAAATCAAGTCCCCTCACAACCTGCATTTCCTGTCACAATATACAGTCAGTTGGTTTTGTTTCACAGAACACTGTTATCTTCAAGGGATGTTTATAATTCAGAAATTATGTCAAGATATAAGAAAACAGAGTAATAAAGTTGGAGTGTAGGACTTAGTATTTAGAAGCTTCCTCAACTCGTGCTGCACCGAAGGGATTCCTGCTCAGTTTTCTAAAAATTACATTTTTCTATTAAGGACCACACAGGGAGAAACCTCAATTCCAGATTTAGAACACATTAAAACAGTGCTAACATTAAAACAGTGGTGGCAAAAGCTTTTAAGGACAAAAACCACACTGGAGGACAAATGATCAATATGCAACGCTAAGTCACAGAACTGCAATGCTCATCTGTACATTGCAAAGTATCACCATACGCCCTTTATGTCAGGAGATGCTTGACTTCACAAGCCCTGGCTCGCTGGGATCTCTTCTGCAAGGGAACAGCTTGCAAGGGGCCTGCCGCCCCGTGAGACAAGTGAGCAAGTCACCTGCTTTTGAGAGTGAAACAAGGCGCTTCAGACAGAGCACAGCTCAGTCCAGTTCAGAAAGCTACTCTGATTTCCTCAAAATGAGGCTTTTATCACCATCAGAGGTTTTTTCTTCCATTTCTAATGTGCCTGGTACATCAAGAGCTGCTGTTGAGCTTTAGATTTTAGGTTAGGAAGCTTCAGGGTTTGCACGCCTCAGGGTTTGCACCAACAAGCAGCACGCTCTCCTTTTCTCTCAACATGATGCCTAGATGGACAAAGCAACATCTCCTGACCACAAATGTGGAACTGTGTCCCTCTGTTTTTGTTCTGGATGCTGATCCAGCTGAAACACCTCATCACTTGTTTGTTAAATGGAGTAGCAGTGTCCACATACTCCGTGCTTGAGCCAGTGTCAATCCATCACCCCATCTCTTAACCGCCCGTGGCACGCTGCACACACACACACCAGTTCCAAAGCCCCAAGAGACTTGTGATGTGGCAATTCACCAGGAAGCTGGTAACACAGACTAGTCCTCAGCCTCCACCTTCCCTGAAACCACACGCCCTCACCTTCTCCAGGCCATGCCACAGCAGCGTAACCTTTATTTGCTGGAAGGGGTGGACGCTTTGGAGTGAGGAGAGAAAGCAGGATGGATCTGATGAGACCAGATTGTGCAGCACGAAGACAGAAACCCCAGACAGCCCAACAGAAAAGGATCTCATCACAGGAAAACCAAGAACGAGTCAGTAGAGTGGAGGTGCTGAAAACAAAGAAATAAAAGAAGGGCAAAGAAAGAAGACGAGTCCACAGGCAAAAGAGGTGAAGAGGAAAATGCTTGAGTCCCTGGAGGTGCAGTACACTTGGTGTCCTAAGACCAATTTCAATCTCTATGAAGAATTCTAGACTTAAAATCTTTTCAATACTTCCCAGCCCCAGCGAGAGAGGTTCCAGTTTCTGGTGAGGAACTCTGGTTTTAGGAGCATGATCACTGATTTTTCAGCGCTCCATTAAGACAGCACAAAGCAGAAACTCCTTCTCATGCTTGGCTTCCATTTACTCACCACACAAAGATACAGTAGCTGGGCCAGTCACTCAATTCCCAGGTTCTCTTAATGGAAGGATATTATGCCCACACCCAAACTTTATTTTCCACACATAGCTGGAGTGTGAAAAGCCATTACGTAAAAGCAGTATTTCCTAACCAGCCCAGGAGAACCACCCACTTTCCCTCCACCCACAGCAGAACAGCATTTTTCTGGTTGAAGGGAAGATACAAAGACTTTTTCCTGCTGTGAGCCCTGTGTAACACCTCCAGGCGAGTAGGGAGAAAGGAGTAGGACCTCTGCAACTCCCACATCAGCATGACTGCCAACTGAACCAACCATCCTCTTCCAATTGTAATTCAAATGACATGGTGAAAGGAAGAGTGTTTTTTCCAGCAATGACATTTGCACTGTGGAATCCTTGCCTCCAATGCTGGAGGTAGAAACCTTTCAGAAACAGAACTCTGTGGGTGCTTTGATAGCCAACAGGGGGGAAAAAAAAAATTTAAAAAAAAATGCAGCACCTATCAGACTGTTGCCAGCGAGGCTGGCCAGGCCCAAGAAGCATGCAAGCCCCCTCAGCCAACACTTGCAGAGCACGCTAGAGAACCACCTGCCTCTTACCACCCGTTACTCAAGTGGTAGCACTGGCAACAGCTGACAACAAATGTGGCAAGTTTGGTAATAAAGTACTATGTTTAGTGGAATAACTTCATTTGTAAAAGTGTGAGATCGCTGAGGGTGGCTTCTCCTATTTGCATATCAGTGGCAGAAATTAGGTGACTGACACAAACAAATGAAGTAGTACACTACTACTAAAGTGAGAAAAAAAAAATCAGAATATATCAATCTCCAAGCAAGATTATTTTCAAGTAAAGGTGCATATTCAAAACTCCTTTCTTGACCTATGAAGTGGGCCTTCACTACAGCAAAGCTTCACCCAAAGATACAAAGCAAGTCAAAGTAAAGAACTCTTCAGTTTTTACAAATCATAACAAAAAAACCCCAATTCAATAAGATGAACTGCTCAATTACTGTTTCCATCAAAAGACAGATTTTGTTTCATGAAATACACAAGAATGAGACCTGAAATAAACACTAAATCTCCAGGAGAAGAGAGTCTTTACACCAGATTTTATCTGCCAAAAATCTGTAACAGTGGAGGTTAGTAAACTACCTTCAGCATTAATTACAGTCAGGAGAAAGACAGACCTCCTACTTGTGAATGGTATTGCTTTCTATTACTTACTAAAGTAGTCTAGGCAATGGTTTGTCAAAGGGAACTTTATAGACAGACTCAACCTTGCCCAGATGATCTTATAGCATTCAGTAAAATACTAATATTGTATTCAAACATATACACCCACACATCACCAAACCACTGACTGCATGACTGCTGTTTGCCTAACAGGAGAGAAAGGTAACACTTTGCTCACTGGCACACGCTCCTCTGGACACTTTGGTGTGTTTCAGGTTTGGTTTGGGGGGTATATGAGCATATCCCCCTAATATGAAAGGAAAAGCATCTAAGAAACATCAGAACAAAGAGATGCACAAAGTGATTCATTCTGTCTGCACTCCTATTTTTAACCAAAAACACTCTGCAAATTTTACCTTGGGTTTTTGCAAATCAAATATTCCCTCAAAAAAAAAAAAAAAACCCAAAAAAAACCCCACCCACAAACAACCCCGTAGCTTTTCTTTCACTAGCATGAACTCTCATACTTCAAAACTTTGTATTATGGTTTCAGCTATAACATAATCTCTGATTTTGAAGGTCCTCTCTTGTTAACAGAAATATTTAACAATAAAAGAAAACAGGGTAAAATTAATATTCCAAGGACTGGCATCTATGACGTGACTCATATGTAGTGTAAAAGTTAATTTGTAGCAATCCCTCTAGGGCCAATATGAAAGAGAAACGGTCTGCTGCTTCAATGCAACAAGTTGTTAATTTGTCCATAACCATAGGGAGGAACTGCCTGGGTTTTTTCCTCCTGTGCACGTTGATGTCAAACTATTATGAGTAAGTTGTTACCTCTTGGCATAAAATGTCAAAGACAACATACCTGGCCATTTAAAAGTGGAATTCAGTTATTTCAAGGAGAGTCAAGTTCTTGGATGCCTGATTTCCTACTGCAGAGTAAACAAGGTCACACAACTTCACAAGAATTTCCTGAGAAAAGCTGCTGTCTACACAAACTCCATTTAAATCATCTCCTGTTATGATGCAATTGCTCTAAATATTTCACCAAATATTTAAGGGATTCAAGATAAAGAACATTAACTATTAATAGCATCTTTTCACATCATTAGATGAAGCTGCAGAGCCACAGCAAGCAATTACGTTTTCTCATTTGGCTCTTTTTAGTTACAGAGTGTAAGTTCATACAGAAAAATTTCCAGTTTGGGAAACTCAGACTGTAAACTACTTGGAAATCTTTGAGGAAAGTATACAACCTGCTACAGAAGGTGGAAATTATAAGATTTAAGTGAAAACAGGAGCTGATTTCTTAACATCTTCACAATACCAGAGCTAGGATCACAAAGGATCCAAGAGTTTTGATTATTAGCAGGGGAAGCTGTAGATCATCTGAGTTCTTCATGGAAATTACAGCAAAGTGGCATATCACTGCATCACTGGCAGAGCAAGC
Organism: Pterocles gutturalis; assembly: GCF_000699245.1. Lineage (NCBI taxonomy): Eukaryota > Metazoa > Chordata > Aves > Pterocliformes > Pteroclidae > Pterocles > Pterocles gutturalis. Next base: position 33,984 of record NW_010117428.1, read on the forward strand.
TGTGCTATACTGCACAGGAGATTTCTCATTTCATCTTATTTGAAGTAGATACAGAAAACAAGTTCCAAACAAGCACTTTGAACAGTGGTTGCTGCTTTAAATATTCAAGTCTTCAGCACAGAAGCAACTGCTTTCTTATTGTCTAAGCAGAAATCAATAACCAAACTGGTTTAAGCAAGGTTTTTTTTCCAATACATATTTACGTGGTCCAACTTGCAGCAACTTTTCCTCTTTTGAAAAAATTACATTTGAGGCGAGTTGCTCAGCAATGCAGATCCTGTACAGCATATGAAGACAGAGGTAAGGTATATGCCATTTCATCTCCTTTTGATCAGCTATAGAGTGAAAAGCATGACAGACAGTACCACTCCCCTGCAATACCCAGCTGCCAACCAAAGCAAGAACAGATGGACAAGGAGGATATGTTAATTCTGGCTCTATTACAATTCTTTCCATTACAATTCCCAGATTACCAAAATAAGTACCCACCACAAGTGTGGTTTTAAAAGTCCAATAAATACTTCAGACCCACAACTGCCAGCCTCACCTCACTCTTGCAACCAAATGTTTTCATCAATAACACTATGGACAGGATCCAAGCAGCATTTCAGAGGATGATTCTACAATGCCTCTTCCCATTAAAAGTTCCTCATCCACATGAGTGTCACTGTATCTCCTCAGAACAAGGGGAGAATTTTATCTTGCATATTTTGTTATTAAAAGTAAACAAGCAAAAAGAGAAAAAAGTCACATAGGTTGGCCCCAAAGAAACTTTTCATTATTCTTATACCAAGTACAGCAAGAGAACGAGCTCTCCGAACAGGACGCACGTACCTATCACAGAGCAGCAGTTCAGACTGGCTCACCATAAGGAAAGTGAAATCCTCTGAAGAGTGAAGATAAACCATTTGGCTTCTGAGCATGAACTAACTCACGGACAAATAAGTGACACACAAGTGCCACATAGATTAACTGTGCCTTCTCCCCCATGTGTATCAACTGACCTAATCACATAAACTCTGCCTTCTTACAGAGTTAGCATCAGGTGGTAGGTAAATACCTCTTTATTAACATCAGGTGGCCACAATAATAAACTATTCACAGCCCATCTCTGATGGCTTGAAATACCCACTTCACAATCACCAACATACTTAATATATATCACAAATATATTTAATAGCAAAGCTTAGAATGAATCTAGAATGAATCCAGTATTTATATTCACCAATTTACACTATTTTAATATCTTTAATTAAAAAGAAAAAAGCAGAAAGAAACAATCTAGCCAATTGCAAATACGTGTCAAGCTACACATGGCTTTAAAGATAAGTATTCAGTCTTTGGCAATATTTGTAACCAAAAATATACTACACAATTCCTCTACAACTAAATAACTTTTCCTTAAGACCCAGACTCTTTAATCATATGTTGAAGTAACAAACAGAAATTCAGGTTCTGGCAGTGCCACAAAGCAGAAAAACATAGTAATTATACCAGAACTTATTCAAAGGCAGGAGGTCTAAAGAGCCATGCAAATCCTATCATTATGCAGACATTATCCAATTTAATTTTGGAGATTATACCAATCATAAGATTCCCTTTCACCAATTTGTACAGATGGAATTTTTCCCTGCTTTCCCCACAATTAAACAAATTAAGCAATATTTAGATTAGCAACTTTATCATTGCAGAATAATATATTATTAAAGAATGGAGATGCTACTGGTTTAGCATCTATTCGCAACACATTACCTTGTGTGCAAAGCCTCTGACATAAGAGCTTACAGTCTGTAAAATAAAAACAAATTGATGCATAAGATATCTTCATTTCAGAAGAGAATAATAGAATATGGACATTCAATAGAGGATTCATTAGAGCCATCAGCATTTGTATAAGAATATCTTGTAATGAAATGAATAAAGCAATGTGAAGATTACACGCACTGTCCTGATGTCCTGCTCATCACCAAAGATGATCAGGTATCAAGCAGCACTGCATTTCCCAGGTTGCAACAGATTTTAGTCAACACAGGTTTTAGCTATCCAGTGTTTTTTGTCACTCAGACACAATTCACATACACAGGAAAGTCTGATCTTCTTATCTAGCAATGTGATCTTTTAAAGAAAACACACAGGCTTAAAACACTGGAAATTCATCCCTTTGCCCTTTGAACAGCATTTCTGAAGCTGAAGGCATGAATACTTGAAGACCTGGCTGAAGACCAAGAAAGAAGCAACCTTTCTGCCACCACCACCACATACATTTTTCTGCTTCCTCTAGATCTTGCTTGTTCCTTTCAGCTCTGCAGCTACAACCTGTTTTTGAAGGTCTCACAAGCGCTCTTTCATTTGTGTAACCTGGCATTCATTTCCTTGTCACACACAAAGGACAGAGAAAGACTAGCATTAAGGAATTTTATCTGCTGTCCAAAAAGAAGGAATAGCAGAGTTCAAAAAAAACTGTCACAAACCAGTAACAACTGGATAAGCAGTAAAATTTTGACATTAGACCAACAGCATCTAATAGATTGAGAACATTTTCAATTGGTAACAGAAAAGTTTCTATTTATTGCAGTCTTGTGTCTTATTTAAAGACATCTTAATTAACATATTCTTCCTAGTTGATGAAGTTGATGACATGATTAACCCTTTCATTAAAAAGCTGTAAATAAAAGTTCACAGTACGTTCCTAACTAAGACAAAAGCAAGCCTTCCAGTGAACCCAGGGAGGGTCAAACTGGTATTGCCAACAGTTGGACATGAAGGGGGAAAAAAGAAAATTAAAGGTATTTGGGGGGGTAGGGGGAAGTATACTTTATTTATACATTGGAAAGCAAGAAATGGAGACAAACCCATTAAAAATAATGGGGTTTTTAATTTAAAAACATCTCTAACTTAAAATCTTTATTTTGACAGCTACAGTTAACTGCAGATTGATTATTTCCACTTGAAAGATAAAAACATTCTACTGAGATAATCAGATTTTCCTCAGACTTTGTGAATATTAATAAGCCCATTATTTTTTTGCTATTATAGTAGTTCTTATTGATGGAAGTACCCATTTAAAAAGCTATCTACCAAACATCATACTGCTGTAGTCCAGTGATCTCAGTGCTAGTTGTACTGTGCTACCCTCAAAACTTCTTGAAAGGCAGAAAACATTATGCAGTGTTTTCAAAGCATAACAGAAGTAATTTCTACTTTAGATCATACAACAACAAATTTTAAAAAACCCACAAGAAAACATACTTGACTGTTAGAGTAAGTGTCACAGTTCACTATTTTTTACTTGGTAATAACAGCTTTTTCCCTTTTGTTTCTAATGCAGCATGATAGTTAAAAAATATTCCTCCTACTTCATGCACAGAGTTTGAGTATCTCAGGACAATTTATTTGTAAGCTACACGTTGCTTTACATTTTCTAGCCAGCAAAAGACCAAGAACTATTTCTTTGCTTACAAAATATCTAGAACCCAAGGACATTTAGAGATTGAACAATGCATTGCTAATTTTTTTATCAGGTCTTCATGGTTACTATAGTAAAACACCAACTCAAAAAAAGATTCAATTAAAAATATTAACAGAAAACAAAGAAACACAACTAAAGCACACCAAGTCATGCCTCAAGTTGTAGGTTAACTGTCCTTTGCTATTCTAATACCTTCCCAGCACCCAGAGGCCAGACTAATCTGATGAGAGCCACCAAGCAGTTGGCTGTGGCAAATTGGACCTTGAAACAGGCAAAGACACTAACCTCCCTCTAAATCTGGTGGAAGGCAGCAAAGCCCCAACAATTCTAAAAGCACAGGAAAATTGGTCTCCAGGGTCAGAAAACTGACACCTGTATGTCTTCTGCTAAGTAGCCAGGCTCCCAGACTGAGTGCTCTCCAAAATCCCCATCCTCCCCATCCTGCGCACTGGAGGAGGAGGAAGGAATAGTGAAAACAACCTCACAATACACCAACCAGAAAGTTATACTAGAAAAATGCACTGCAAATTACTGAAATAACACAAGATGCATCTGCAAGCCACTTAGAAATCATTTTTCCAATCACAGTTCTACTTTAAGATTGTCTTTTCACCATACCAATTGCCAACAACCACACCTTATTTCTCTCCTTGTGAGCCGTGAAGCTCGAGACTCTTGACCTTAGGCTTTTCTATTCCAATGACCCATCTGTACATCAGCTGTTGCAAAAGGACTTGACACTTTCCCAGCAACTTTGTACCAGTCAGCAGGAGAAAACCACTGACCAGGAGGCTTAAATGTTGTCCTCAACTCTTGTACGAATGCTGCTGGTGGTGGTTATCATAGATCATCAGTGGTGATAGGTGATACAACAGGGTAGACAAGACGGTCGTCACTTCATAGACATGCTGCCAACTTCCTCAACTACAGATAGGGATAAAGGGAAAAAAGGGCAAACCACCACTAGTTCTTCACTGTCTCCTAACTTGTGGTTTGTAGGATTTCATCTCCAAGGGGAAAAAACTCCCAAAACAATTCAAAACTTCCCCGAGGGCTACATCACTATATGATAGGTGGAAGCTATGTGGCTTTATCCTGGAAAGCAAATCAAAGGATACACACACAAAGCAAATATACTATCAAACTCAGCAGGACTGTCCTCACACACACTTCTGGTTAACAGAAGAAATAGCCATTTGGCTGTAGAAACTCTTACACCAGCTGAATTACAGAAGCAGGTCACACTGAGCTAGACACAGTACATGCACACAAACCAAATAAATAAAACCATTTCTTGCTGAACTTGCCTAGACAAGAACATGAAATACAAAAATGAAGATAGCAGCTTTACCGTACCAGTCAAATTGCTGGTTACTCTCCTCCCCAAAATGGTATAATAGAAAAAAGTCATGTTCTACCTTTGATATACCTAGGTTATGACCACTTCTCTTATAGCTTTGCTGACTACCTTTGGGAGGGGAAAGGGTCTTACACCTCAAAGAAACACTGAAGATCAGTGGGAACATATTTTAATAAATACAGAGTGTAAATGAATGTCACCAGTGATAGTATTCAAGGACAGACATTTTTTCCAAGTCATGCTACATTCCATCCTTAAAATCCACACAACTCCTCTGTATGAGTCTACACATACAGAGCAGCACATCAGAAAAATTCACAACACAGAAAAAAATATCTGAGTGTATATGCTGCTTTAGAATGTGTATACAACGCAAATTACAGCATCTGCATATCCCCACCACCAGAAAAAAGATCCACTCTATACAGCGGAACAGAAGCAGGTATAGATCACTCCATTTAATCACCACCTAATGCAGCTGGGGCCAGTGCGGTGCGGATGAACTCGAATGCAGAACAGTTTGTGTGCTCCTGGTACAGCTTGGGGCATCCCTGCTGACCTCTGCTCTTGACACTGTCTGGCATGTAAGCAAACTGTTCATGAAACCTCTCCGTCACTGATGAATTAAAACCAAGTCCTATAAAACTAAATGGATAAACAAGACTAATTAATAAACTGGCCCTTCAGAACATTTGCATAAGTACTGAACCGTGGCCAGGTTGCAGACAACCGACACACAAGGAGACACCTTTATTCACTTCAGATGTCTTTGGCCCATCTGATGGGTGTAGTATATGGGTTTCTTGTAAGTGCATGGTTTAACTTCAAATCGTGATAATCTATTCTGGGAAAGTGAAATATAACCTGCCTTTACAAGCAGCAGCACGTGCTGCTAGGATCTAGGGCTTTAAAGATGGAGAACAGTATCTCTTCATCATAGTTTACTGGTTATTCTTACTTTGGGCAGATAGAAAAAAAAAATTACTTTTACCCTGTACAACTACCTCAAATTTACTTTTCTTTGCATTGTATGTAAATTTAGGTAATCAAAAGACTTTAGTAATATCTCAAGAAGAATTGTAATTTTTGCTACCTACATAACAGCAAGTAGCAAAAAAAAGTGTCCAGGAGAGCGTAAGTTTTACTGCAGTCCTCTTGTTTTCTCCTCCACCAAATATTTATATTAGCTCTTAAGAAGGCAGGCTACTGATACGCAGCCAGAGGCTTACATTACATATAATTATGTCACAGTTTCTTATAACAATGACACTGAATACTCCTAAGTATGTAACTAATAGTAATTACAAAGATTTAATGTTTTAATGGGCCATCAAGCAGTCCATACATTTTGTCTATTGTTACATCCTAACAAACAAGCAGCACTGTGGCCTATTGCTGCAGATAAAAGAATCCCCACTATTCTTCCCATACTTGCTACAGGAAGTGCTACTTTCTCCTTCTCTTGGAAATAGAATTTAAAGTTATTTGCCTCAAATCCTCACTAAACCAAAGTCGAAGAGAATAGAATATTTTTAAAATTTCTAGATTGTGAACTGCAATTCTTTGCTTATTATACCTTAAACTTGTACAACAGAGCTGAAAGTAAATTAAGCTAATGCCATAGTCACCCTGCCACAAGCTGCAGGCATCAATCTGATTTTGCCAATTTCAAAGACTGAAAGTGAACTAATTTGAACGAAGTATTTTGACTGAGCTAGGTTTAACACAAACTGCTAGATCCAAAACTAAAAAGTCCTGCATACTTAACATGCTCAAAACTAAGTACTCCTGAGAGGACCAAAGCATTCGTGACATAACCAGACAATGCTTTTACCAAAACAAGTTGTTCTCATCTAGTAGTTTCAAGTTCTTAAAATATAGCCTGCAATATTCCAACCCATCATTAGGTGAGCATTATGTGTTACAACACCTTGTGTTTGGAAACCAGGCCTCCCAAAGGTGCTAGTCCTCACTTCAGAGCCCTAAATTAATCATCACTTATAAATTCTGTCACCTCCAATTAGGTCTTCTAACTCTTTGACACCACTTCTCAACTACATTACCCAATTCTCACACAGTTAGGACTCTTCTACTCTAACACAGAAGATACATTTCAGGAATTACTGTGCTCCTTGCCTTATCCTTCAGGGGTCAGGGAATAGAAAAACCAATCCATTATGGAAATCACACTTTTATCCCTACTTTTCAAAGCAACAGCCAGATTTGGTCAATCCTGTTCCCTCCATTCTGTTCTGCTCAAGCCTTCCACAGCTCCACTCACATAACTTGCCTAGAAAAATATCTGTTCACCCATCATATAGGATTCCTCCTCTTAAATGTTGCAAGCTTTTCTCATCATCTGTCCTCCAAATGGTGGAAATAAAAAAAAAAACCTCCGTGGTGCATTGCTACACAGAGAGCTACCAGAAAAAAAAAAAAAAGTAGGCTTCATGAAAGACAACAGCATAACTAACCATAAAGTTCTGTCACATATGCAAATAAAATGTGTTGTGAACCCCCTCCCCCCAACAAAATTGAATTCAGTTTGAACAGGCCTATTTTTGTCGTTGTTTCAGATGCTATTTTTTTTTAAATTAAATCTTGAGTATCATGTTCACTCATACCATGACATCAAGTTATTACTGAAATCCTGCATCTTTAAAACCTATACATCATACCACTGTGATAACAGCAATGAAGGTAGGAATGCACCATTATGACAATAAGGCACCTTGATTCATTTTCACTATTTTAATTACCTCAAGATAGTTCTTGTATTTTGAACTAGGCAAAAGTAGAACCATGTCAGAGTCGCAATCCGCATGCAACACATTAGTCATGCCAGGTCAGCTCCTGGATTAGACCTTGCAGGAAGGGTTTTGGCACTCCGGCAGCACTGCCAACCGTTCGCAGGGGGGCACGCCCTCCCCTACAGCAGCTCTGAACTCTGGAATACCCCAACATTATGGAGTGAGCCCCTTAAACAAGCCCCGATGACAGCTACAGCTAGCTGCCGCCACCCAGGAGGCATACGCAGGAGGCGAGGTTGACATTTTTCTCCCAGTACTGCCACACCTACAGCTCCGAGCAGCCTGTACGCCTTTTGTGCTTCCATACATACTTCACTAGTTTACATTCCCTCTCCAGGTTTAAGATCCATTCTCTGGAGCCGGGAAGCGGCTGTTCCCACAAAGGGCTGCTGGCCGCAGGGCTGCACGCTGTGCCAGGCCCGCAGGGACGCCCCTCCCCTCACCCTTCCCCTGCCTCCCTGAGCCAGGGTTAGGAAAGCAGGTAGCGCTGCTCCTTAATTCCTCTTCCCCACCCCTCCCAGGGAGGTGATTTGTTTAACATGACTAAGGAGATTAAAAGCGTCTCTATCTCC